>NC_072796.1:54032963-54332963 GCF_028583425.1 Eublepharis macularius
CAAACACGTTTTTAACATGGATTATTTTTTTAAGTTGATCTTGAGCTGCAACAGAAAACAAACAAAAGCCCCCAAACCAGGCAACCCCCAGAGAGAGTGTGTGAAAGGTGGGGGTGGGGGAAGCAGAGGCATTCACAGAGTGGGAGAGATTAACATGAACTGTCCCCCCCCCCCCTTTAAACTCCTGGGAGAGAAAGAGATCCACTCTCCCTCTCTTCTCTTTTCACTGAAATATAGCACACATTCAGATCCCAGAGCTTTCAGACAGTCTCAACTGATAGACAGACACATCGAGCCGCTTTTCCTGCTTCAGATTTTTTTTACTCCTCCTCCTTCTTGCCAACGTCACCCTGACAATTACAAATAGGTCTCACACAAACCCGTACCTGTCAATCTTTTTAATTGCTTTGCTTAATTTTTTTTCTTTTCTTCTTTTTTATTTTGTTTTTCCAAGACTAAAAATCAGGACCAAAGTGTTAATAAAGATCTGAAAAGATTCTTCAGGGAAGGAATTTCGCACGGTGATTTGTTATGGTGAAACATAGTTGGCTTAAGAGTATAGCATAAAATGAATGTGCTGCGCAGTTGCAGTTCTAGGAAACTTGGCAAAGAAGAGTTGCTGCTTGTCCTAGGCAGACACCAAGAAAGCAGTGCCCCTTTACACTCAAAATGTAAGAATTTTACAAGGTTTCTTCATTTCTGGTTAAGGGACCAAACTTTCTGTTAAGGGTGTGTGGGTGTCGCATCATGCATATTTTTATTGAATTAGTTTTGCTCGGGTGATTGACATCCAGATCGGGAAAAGAATACATGGAGTTTATTCCTCTTTTTAAAAAGTTTTTAAAAGTTATATACCAACATTTTAAACAAATCACTTGAAACTTGGCAGTGTCTTGTAAAATAAGGGGTTTTTTTTCCAAATCTTTATTATGAATGTTGTGCAATTAAGAAATGAGGATTTTGACTTGAAATGGAAATGCTAGGCTTAATTACAAAGGAGATATAAATTATTTTAGAGTACTTTCACCCTTTTGTTTCCATTTCAACGCAGCGACACCAAGGGAAAAAAAAATTGTCAGAGCTTGGAAATTATTTTTGAGAAGTGTGTTGGATCCTCCCATATGCTGCCTTTGCGGAAGTAATTCTCAACATTGTAGAGACTGATTTAAAAACACTACACTACAGATAAGACGGAATGGATAGAAGATTTAAGCCAAAAAAATGTATAACAATATTATTTAATGACACGGTGCGGGAGGGTGTCTGGGCTTACCAGTCCATTTTGTTATATTGGGTCATAAAGCCTATGAGGCTGCAAAGCGCTTTTCGTGTGTACCTGCAGACCAGAAGGACACGCGTCGTATTTTTTTCAGCCTTTATATGGGGCTCACGCGGACACGCGCATCCAGCTCCTTAAAGATGCTTTAAATCCTTTCGCGAGCCGCTGCTGTTTTTATCCCTTCCCAAAGGCAAGCGCTGTTTCCACTAGCGCTTGCTAGCGGCTCTGGGTTGATTTGTACCACCTTACGAGGAAGTGAACGTTTCGCACGGAAGGGGAGGGGCCTCCGCCAGCAGCCGGCGGTTCCCGGAGGCTCCTAATAACAACATTACCCGATTAGCTGCAACTTCTCTCCGCCAGCCTAACCCTTTATTGATCTAATAAGGCGTTCGAGATTTCTTTTTATAGATACCTATTTAAGCAGGATCGGCTCAGTCTTTTGATAAATTGGAAGAACCGGAGGTGGCTGTAGATCCGGCGCTTTCTCCTAGGCTTATAACGTCTCCTGAGCGTGCAGAGCCCACCCCTCTCCCCGCACACAAAATATCATAGCATTTTTCCATTAAAAAAATTTTTTTTTGTGAGTGAAAGCAATCCCGGGATGCCGTAATCCTCGGCAGAGGCTTGCACGCCTGGGTGTGGGTCCGTGTCTTTCGTTTGGTTGCAGGCTACACACCACTACCCCCCCCCCCCCGTTTTTGTTCTGCAATTTGGCAGGGCTGGCTGAGGTTTCGAAACTGGGGACTTTGTCCCTGTTTTAACCTAGTGACTGTAACAGAAGATCAGCTGCAGGGAGATTTTCCCCCACCTTTTTCCTGCCGCCGCAGCTGCTGCGGCTGATCTGGTGCTTCCGTGTGGTGGAGGGGCTGGAAAGGAAGGACTCGAGGCAGGCTACCGCTTGCTTCCTTAGACTTTATTTACATACACAAATCGCTGTGTGTGGAGACTTGCCTCCAGCAGTCTAAGCGCGAGTCTTCAACGAACCTGGTGCCGAAGTAGGGCAGTCGGGCAAGGCAAAGCAAGGCACGGAGAGCATGCGGGCTTGGGAATGAGTTGGAGCGCCCTGAGCTGCGCGCGGCCGAGGTCCTGGGGAGCCCGCCTGGCTCCTCTGGCGAGCCCCGTCCGGTCTTGCTTGGGTGGTGTTCGGCCCCGGCCCATCGTGGACATGTCCTACTCCCGCCACTTTCTGGATTTCCAGGGCTCGTCCATCCCCACCTGCATGAAGAAGCTGGTAGTGACGAAACTGAGCGCAAACTTCCGAGAAGCTGTTGCCTTGCGCCATGATGTGCCCGTGCCACTCCCGGGAGATGGCGACTTGCTGGTCAGAAACAGGTAAGATCTCCCCCCTGCCCTACTTCCAACTCCTCGTCCCTGTTCGCCATTGGGGAGGAGGGGATGAGATCCCTTTGTCCTGTTCCAGTGATCAGCCCCCCTAACCTCCCACCCTTTGGCCTCCTGGCTCTTGGACACAAGGCTCATTCACTCTCCGCGATCCGACCAAGTCGTACCAGCTGCCATCTGGCGACTGTTGATTTAATTTTATTGTTGCCGGTGATTTACTCCGTGCCCCCGCACGCACTCCTCTATGCAACTTCCCGAGCGGGGGAGCCCTGTTAGTCTGGCTCAGCAAAGCCCAGGAAGAGTCTGGTGAGGAGGTTTCTACTTGCTGAGGTAGGAAGCGTGTTCTGCCTCCCCCCACACATACACACACTTGTTAGTCTGTTTTTCGGGAGGGGGGAGTAAGAGGGAGAGTTTTCGCAGCTCTGCTCTTCTTTCCCAGATGGATTTGTGGCGGGTTTATATGACCGTTGTGTGTGACATGAGAGTTCGGGAAGGACTTCAGGACCAGGAAATGGTTTCCAGGCTCCTCCCTGGTTTCTGCCTGCCTGTGTTTATAACGTGCACCCACAACCGTCAGTGTGTGTTTATATGCCAGCACCTGCCTGGGCTTTCTCCGTGCAGATCCAGGATGGCTGTTTTTGCTATACAATAAAAGTGACTGTTCTGTGTAGCTCTCCAAGTGTGGTTTAGTGCAGAGCCGTTGGCATGTTGTGGGAGAGGTTATTTATAGGCACTTGGGCGTGCGTGTGCGCGCTCACGCATGTAACACACTCCAGACATTGTTTAGAGCAAGTTATGTATACAACTGTGCCTGTTACCCCCTCCCTCCTGGCTCTCCACGTCACTAACCTTAAGCAAGCAGTGAATCAACAGGAAAGCAGAGGACCTCAAATGGTATGTGACTGCCACCCACCTTCCCTGTCACTCTTCACTGTCTCGACCCCGCCGCTCTCTTCCTCCTTCCACAACAAAAGCGAAGCAACAAGGACAGGCGGCGGGGGAGGGGGGGAGATGTCACACTCCTATCCAAGGCTTTTGCAGCTCCAGCCTAGCCATGTTTACTTGGAAGTAAATGCCGCTGAGTTTAGTGAGACTTACTTCCAAGTAAGTATGTTTTCAGGATCTGAGCTCTTGAGAAGTTTATTGCCATTGTTGGACGGAGTTGGGGCGTGCAGTGCGAATAGGTGGGCTGTTTTTGCGGTCATGCACGGAGCAGAGACGTGACATTTTGCTTAGCATAATATGTTGGGGGGGGGTGCGAACTAGCTTGTACCGGCCGTTCAGACTTTCTTTCGTGAGTTCTTGATATACTGGAAGATAGTTAGAACCAAGTGTGCCTTTCTCCAAAAGATTTCGTACTGTTTGTTTTTATGGGGCCTCTCTTCTTACATGGTATCAGTTTGTAAAATCAAAGTGGAGCTTTGTCGAATGCATGCTTATGTGCATTTAATCCGCGGGGGAGATTGCAAGTCTTAAACCTTAGGAGACTGATTATGTATAGGGAAGTCTGATAGACCTTTTTAATATTAAGAATCTTGCCCAATATAAAATTTCAATATCTAGAAGTGGCTTCTTGGCACTAATCCAGAGTAAATTGTGTTTAAATAAATGTTGCTTCACTGAAGCCAGTAGTGCTACGCTGGATTAAGTGTAGATGCGGAGGATTAAGCGGGCTGTGGGCTGCATTTGCGATCGGCGCGCGCACTCACGCGCACAAATCGCTTCTAAGGAAGACAGCACATATCATAGCAGGATTGGAACCTGAGAAGTGTGTGCGTGTTTTACCCGTGTTACAGAGAGATGTACCCTCCCTGGTGTCAGGTTTGAATTGCTGCTGTCATCCGAACATAGTATTTTAGAGAGCAGAATATCAAAAAAAATAAAAGTCCCTGAAAACAACATCCCATTCAGGCTACAGGTAACATTCCTTGTAATCATTAGATGAGGTGGGGAGAAAGAATGGAGTGGTGTAAACTGCTATATGAAAATGTACCCTGACTTTCTTGCTGCCTCTTTGGGTATGGAAATGTTGCAGTTATGTTCTTGTTTTCAAATCCCCTCCCCGAACGCTTTCTCCCTCCTCTCTCACCCTACCCCAATGAAATTTGAAAATTTATGCATGCAATTTATTTTTTTTTCTGTGTAATGCTTCTCATTCTCCTCTTGATATTGGGTGGGCTCTCAGAGGACTCGGAGGACGTGTTCCTGGACACTCTGAAATGGGGCTGGTAGCTCACATCCAAGCAGACAGACAAGAGAGCCCTGCCTTCCTTACTGGGTTTTAACACGTTTGAGTTGGCAAGGGTGCTTGTGAAAACTCACAGGATTGGCATTCGCAACTTTTATGTCATGTGGATTTGCCCAAGATGTTCTTCTGTGTTTTTGGCAGAAACACACAGAGTGCAAAACAAAGCAAATTAAGAATAAACCTTTCCATGGTTTTTCCTCTTACCTTTTGCAAGCTTGCTTAGAACTCTTCCCCCTCCTCTGCACCTTATTCTGGAAAAGCAAATCCTCACCCTCACAGAACAAGGACTGCATAGTCAATCATAGGCTGCAATCCTAAAGACACTTTTCTGGAAATAAGCCCAATTGATAATATGGGATATGCTTCTAAGTAGAACTGCTTAGGATTGCTTTGAGAGAGGTGGGGGGAAAGAAAGAAAGAAAGAAAGAAAGAAAGAAAGAAAGAAAGAAAGAAAGAAAGAAAGAAAGAAAGACTGCAGCAACTTGGGAATGTGATTATTTTTAGCCCCACCAGTCCAGTGAAGAGAACAAATGGCATAATCGGGAAGATTCCCCATTAACCCAATCAAACACACTTATACATGGTTCTTTGTAATTTTTAAGTTTGTATATCATATGACAACATACAGGGTTCTTTCTAGAGACTGCCCCCCTCCCTTCTCTTTTTGTTGTTCCAGCATTTTCTGAACAGGGGAAAAAATTAATTCAGTTTAGTCTTCAGTCAGAGAAAAATGTGTAGGAACTGGAAATCAATTTCAAACAATAAACTTCTAACATTTTGTGGGAACTATGTTTGTACAGCAAAAATGGAGAGCGGGCCAGGAATCTTTTAAAATACACAGGAAGCCATTAATATTCCCACCTACCCTGAAAATGGTTTTCTAGGTATATAAGCAAACATATGATGACCCAGGGGAGGTATCTTTGGGTGATGCATTAGTTTAGAATATTTTTATATAGTGACTGGTCATTTGGATTCCAGAAAGTTTTCCATTTAAGTCGAACATCATAAAGAAAATTGGGTATTAAAATGGGAAGGAAGAAATTGAAGAGGAGGAGGCTGGTCCTTGGATTAGAAATTCTCAAAGTGTGAATGAGTGGAAAAGCCCTAAGAGATCATCTACTGATTGTTTGTGCTAGGAACTCCCTCCCCTCTTTCTCTGCTCCTGTATTTGGTGACTTTGTTTTGTCTGCTTGTCCAAGACTCTTGCCCTGCTCGAGTCTTTTAGTCTCCAGCATTCTGTACATTGCTTTTAATAAGAAAGGCAGCCCCCTCCCCCCTTTAGTACACTTATTTTTTTCCACCCTCCAACCTTGGGTAAGGTTGGTGAGATTCAGTCTGCAGTTAGGTTGGGGAACGACCCGCCTGGAATCTGGTTCTTTTGCTCCAATGCCTCGCATTTTGGAACTGTCCTTAGAGGCTCGGGCGCCTGTTTGGTTAAATGCAAACCACCGCGTTGGGGGAGGGGAAAGAAAGGGGCATAATGAAGGTCATGTCGTTAATTTCAAGGAGAACAATGACTGCAGAGAGCCAACTCTCCTTCTACCCACAAGTTCGCTGGCTGATCTTGAACTTGCATCTTACTTTTAAAACCGAAGACGCTAGAAATCTCCGGATAATTCTACGCACGTCTCTCTCAGACCAGTAAGAGGGAATAAACACTTGGCAGAAATATTTCATCAAACTTTTTACAGTACTTTCTGTGTTGTCTGCGATCACGTAAGGAAGGCGGCTTTTAAAAATAAAAATCCAGTTTTCCTAGAATGGACTGAACAAGAAATGGGCGCCTTGGCAGCAGTTAGGGATTATGTTGGGTTAGGCACAAGGCGTCCGCTATACAACTCGCAGAGGGCAGAGGAGACGTATTTCCAATGGGGGCTTCTGGAGGCGAGATTTCTCCCCAGCTTTGACCAGGGAGCCAGACCCCTAGTCGTCTCCCCCTTTTGCCGCCTTCCTGAGGCGTGTGGCCCTGCTTTGGAAAGCGCTCTTTCCACACTTTCCTGCGAGACTTCGCCTGCGCCTGGGAAGGCGTCTGCGAGCGAGCTGGCTAGCTTCGCAGGGGAGGGCTCACTGGAAGTGGCCAAGGGCAGGGGAGAGGCGGAGGTGCCTGGAAAGGGAGCTCCCGGCGGCCTAGCGTCCGACCTCCCAGCACTGAGCCCTCGGTCGGTGCCAGTTTTGGCCTGTTCACGCACCCTTCCCGAATGGTGGGGGTGGTAATCAAGCACTTCTGAGGCGATGCTTCCCTTGCTTTCCTGCTTGCAACCTCCCTGCCCTTAACAAATGATTGCAGTCCATCTCGGGGGCTGAGGGGAGAAAAGAGGCCCTTTCACTTATTATTGCTGCCAGGCTGCGGGCGAGTTCGCCAGCCCCTTTGGCTAGCTGTAGCAGAACCACGCTTCGTCCTCCGTTGCCCCGACTTGCCAGGCTGACGTTCTTACTCGGCCTGCCCCGGTAGTGGTTTGGAGGACATCGTTTAAACCAGAGAGGGCTGTAGGCAAGGGCTGTGTGGACAGGCAGCGGCGCTTCAAGCTGAACGTAGCCCAGTCCTAGGCCATGCTCTGAGGCTGGGGTGCTGTTGGAATGTGCCAAGGGCCCGCCCTCACCCCGATTTAGTCCTAGAACTCGGTCTCTAGCCCATGGAATTCCCCATAGTGGCTTCGGATCGGGTTCGGAGCCTGCATAACAATTACATGGCCCGGCGGGGGGGGGGGGCGGTCTTTAAACAGAAGCGAAGCGCTGGAGGACGAATCGCCTCGATTCCCTGGCAGAGTAACTTGGGGCAGACGGGGGTGGGGGGAGGGACGGAGCCCCACAGGCGAGGCAAGCCAGCTGCGTGGGGATAAAGTGGCAAGCAGTGGGAAGGAAGGAATGAGGCCACGTCCCGGCCAGCCTGCCTAGCTGGTTAGCAAGTGGCAACCTCTCTGCGAGAAGTTACGTTGCAGGCAGGGGGAAGCGGGAGTTTGGCGCACTGTAGTAAGTGCCTTGGCGCGCTCTGATCTTTTCTCTCTCGCGTCCTCAAGGAAACATCACATCGCTTTGCCCTGGAAGCCGCTGACCTCCCCGCACAAGACAAGCCTTATGTAAATTAAAACAGGAAAGTTTTTTTTAAGGGCTTTACATAGGATGGAGCTATTCTTTGTTACAGAAGTAGACTGGATTGTGTGAAAAATCAAGGGGACCAACAATTTTCACGTTTCTCTCACTACATACGTATATTTCTGAATATCTGCCTATATCATATACCTGTTTTTCTCATGGAATTCCCTTAGAATTAAAAATGACAAATGCAATTCTCTCAATTTGTTATTTCCATATGCGTAAGCTATTTCACATTACCATAAATCCACAAGGCTCTTCAGTTTAGGCATTCAAATATGTTTTTCACATATTTTCACACTTTTCCACCTAATTAAATTTGATGATTTTTGTTTATTTTTGGATATGGTAGAGTAACTGCCATTCTGGCATTTTTGAGAGAATGATTATACAGTGGGGGGGTTTTCCTTCATTTTCTACAGAAAAATTGACTATAAACATCCCCTTGCAGGTAACTTGCATTTCAGTGCCATAAGCTACTTTATTAAGTTCCAAGCTCCTTTCTAATACTTAGGGTTACCTGTTAGAGTTCAATGGCAGTCAATACAGTTCCATAATTTTAGTCCTTCTATTCAAGGTTATTTTAAGGTATTGTGAGTGATTTGTGCACAGCAAAATATTTTAATAATGTGCAAATTAGCTGCATCAAAAGGCAAATTTGTTACAGTCACTCCATCCATTTTCTTTAAACTTGCCCGCAGTCACACTTATGACCATCGACCTTGGAGAGGACATTGATATTTCATGTTATCATTAGTCACTAAAAGTGTTGCTATAATCCGAAAAGTTAATTTCTTGCCACAGTCAACAAAATATGCAATCATATTTTATTATATGTTATTCCAGTTTTATTCCCAAGCTTATGCAAAACAATTTCTTTGTTCTTATTTTGGTTAAACAGACAAGAGTGCCTTACGTTTTAATTTTAAGAAATGTGTCAAATGCTGTACTGGTAAAACTGTGATTTGATTAAAATAATTTCTCTCCCGCGTGTGTGTAGAACAGTATGTTTTTTCCTGCTTGATTTATTTGAATATGCATCCCTGAAATCCCTTTATCTTGTGGATTTAACTGAAAGGCTTTTCTTATGACAAATAAAAGACTTGTCAAAGTCAATATCTTAATACTTTTTTGTTTCTTTCTAGATTTGTTGGTGTTAATGCGTCTGATATTAACTACTCAGCTGGCCGGTATGACCCAACAGTTAAGCCCCCATTTGATACAGGTTTTGAAGGAATTGGAGAAATTGTGGCTTTGGGTCTGAGTGCAAGTGCTAAGTACACAGTGGGCCAAGCAGTGGCTTACATGAGGTATGGGGCTTTTGCTGAATACATCATTGTGCCTTCTAAAGAAGCTATTCCAGTGCCTTCTGTGAAACCTGAGTTTCTTACACTACTGGTAAGTGGAACTACTGCATATATCAGTCTGAAGGAGCTTGGAAAATTGTCTGAAGGGAAGACTGTTCTGGTGACAGCAGCAGCAGGAGGGACTGGTCAGTTTGCTGTGCAACTTTCAAAGAAGGCAAAATGCAATGTCATAGGAACATGCTCCAGTGATGAGAAATCTGATTTTCTGAAATCCATTGGCTGTGACCATCCAATCAACTACAAAACTGAAAATGTTGCTGATGTCCTTAAGAAGGTCTACCCAAAAGGTGTGGATGTAGTGTATGAATCTGTTGGTGGAAAAATGTTTGATTTGGCTGTCAACTCCTTGGCTATCAAAGGGCGTCTAATAGTTATTGGGTTTATCTCTGGCTACCAAACACGGACTGGCCTTCAGCCAGGATATGTAGAGATGTTGCCAGCAAAGCTGCTAAGAAAATCTGCCAGCATCCAGGGTTTCTTCTTGAACCATTACTTTTCTGAATACAAAATGGCTATGAAACACTTGCTTGAAATGTGTGAAAACAGAGAACTGGTTTGTGAGGTGGACTTTGGAGATATGTCTCCAGAGGGCAAGTTCACTGGTTTAGAGTCTGTATTCCGTGCTATAGATTATATGTACATGGGAAAAAACATTGGAAAAATTGTAGTTGAATTACCTCATCCTGTCAACAGTAAGCTGTAAAAACAGAACAATGATATAAATCAAAAAACAGAAAAGTGGCACTTTATGCTTCACAATAACTAAAACAGTTTTTTAAAAAAAAAATTAAGTTCGAAATGGGCAACATATGAAAAGAGCATTTAGGTGTTAATAAAATTTTGATTTGTTTCATTTAGAGCTTTTGTATTATTTAAAAATGCAACTTGTCATTGGCATTGCATTAAACAGCTCTAAATTTTGTGCCTGGAAATTTAGAACAAAGTTCTGCTTAGCCTTCTGGCCAATTATAAACATTAATCTTGTAACTTTCTTCTGATTTGATAACAATTTAGATTGTAAACTTTTTCAAACTATTACACCTTAGATGAAAGTATATTATATGAAATAGATTCTATTTTGGATTCTTCATATAAAACAGTGGCTATAATCCGGCAGGAAGTTCTTGAAATGATGGAAGCCCTACAAGAATGTTTTGCGGTGGGGCCTACATAAAAGAACAGTCTAGTTGATTGTGCCAATTTTTGAAAAGTGAAGTATTATGATCCCTTTAGTCATGAGTATTCCAAATCAGTGGCTTCATTTTCTGTGCTAGGCAAGGCACATTTCTAGTTCAGCTAGAAAAATCTGTCTTTCTAGATAAATGTACTGGTTGAAAAAGCAAATTAAAAAAACTCCCCCAAAGTTTGCTGCTGTTCATCAAGCCTGCCAAGTAAAAAAATCTTTATTTCTGTTTTTACATATACTTCCCGTAACATTACTTTTTCAGCCATCTGTTTGCTGCATTGCCCCGTTAAATGGATCACCTTTGCTATAATGTTAAGTTCTGCTTATTCTGTTTATTCTTGTTATATTAAGATCATCTAGGAACAAAAGAATTAATAAAACCACCAAAATATCTCCCACAGTTTGTTTCATTTATTTTTCATTCTTATCCAGTATTCTTGGGTCTTCTTTTATTGTTAGAATATCTTACTGTGCTTAATCATAGTCTGAAAATATTTCCATTGGAGACAGACTGACATGTTATAGACTCGTTTGAAAATAGAAATGTGATTTGTACATTTCAGGAAATAACACATATTATGGATATATTAACAGGTAAAACTGGATCCTCAAAAGATTATCATAGAACCAAATTATATATGGAGATAATCACCCTCAACAGCAATCCTAAGCAGTCTACTCAGAATTCTACTTAGAGCTACTCAGTGGGGCTTACTTCCAGGAAGGTGTTCTTAGGATTGTAGCTGTGTAGCAACTAAAGCAGTGGCAGGATTTAACTGCACCTGTGCAATCTCTGTTCCTGTTATGCAGCATCCCCGTTTTAGATACAATCCTGTTGCACTGAACAAAGTGTGTGAGAATTTTCCTTCTAAAAGAATTGTCTCATACTGTGTCCTAGTGTCAGAGATCCTCAGATCACATCACATTCCAAATTCAGTGGTAAGAGAGAGTAAGGGTAGTTGGTTGCATTGGATAGGTTAAAATAGCACCAACGAAAGCAGGAAAAGGGTATGCAGTAAGATACTGTCTCTGTAAGATCAAATACTTTACACATATATTCCTAATTCTGCAAAAATGTGTGTTAATATTTTACATTGTGGTTCAGCTTTCAATTTCTTATTTTCTGTTGTGTTCCTATTGTGATTTATTAACTGGCTTCTCTCATGCTATTAAAAAAAACTCATATAGCAAATAATTTCCATCTCCTTCAACTACCTTTCTTAGTTGGTTTCATATTGCCCATGGAGAGATTTATTTATTTACCTACTTTAGGAAAGAGTGGTATTAATTTAAAATGCTGCCTAGCATACTTCGGTGGAAAATGTATAAGAGTCTGTGATGTTCCCAAACAAGCCCCTCACGGAAGTTGCACAATGGGATAAACTTGCCATTGATACACCCTAAGAAATAGCATCCATGTCCTTCATCTATTGTTTTTTTCCCCCAGCCACTTTGGCAATCGGTATTATTCTTTAGGGACATCCTAATTTTTATTAATTTGAATACATTCTCTTTATAATTCATAAGCATGGTTCTTTTATTCTCGCTACATTACAGCTCAATACATTTCCACATTGTAAAATTTAACTTGAGCAACACTGAGTTCAAAGGGACACAGACTGGAATCAGTGAGCTTAGATTGGAGTAACTCTTCTTAGGATTTCACTGCTAAAGGGCTTAAATTCAAGTATTTTGGTTTATCTGGATTTTGGATTGTTCTGGTGGAAAATTTGCTTGGTGTAACCTTACCTACATCCTGGACGCTATTAGCAGTTGTTCACCCTATGGAAACATTCTCATTGTGATGAAGTATTTGGCTTCCCTTTGGTGATGAAAAAAGTGGAAGCAGCTATATGTTCCTCAGTGAAGCACAAGAATTGTGAAAATAATTCTGCTTTAGACGTAAGAGCCAATTTTAGAAGTACTCTTCAGCATGTAAAGAGGTTGCCTGATAGCCATTATTTTCAGATGGAACTTAAAGCTCACAACTGAGCTCTGTTGTTTTGATGGACTTATTTTAAGGATCTGAAAATATCAGCCTCCCATTCTTACACACTTTCATAGATAAATGTCCCATTGGTTTTAAAGGGATTTGCTTCCAAATAGCCAAGTCTAGAATTACAACATTAGGTTACAGTCTTTCCTGGTTGTGCATGCGTAACTCTTCTTGATTTTTAGATCTGCGATTGCAGTCTGGAACTTCTTTAACTGTAATTCCACCTGAACAAAGGCAGCTGAAACAGATCTCAACTATAAGTAAAGGATGGGCCACAGTCACTGGCTCTGAGTAAGTCAAAGCAGAAGAGGCACGATCCCTTAACATACAACATAATTAAGAATCTATACTGTGGCTTGACACTGAGGATGGATAATAATATTTGCTGTGTATAATATTCATTATGGTGAATGCCATAATAAGTGAAGCAGAGATGCATGCTTTTAAGTACACAGCAGAGAGATGTGCCTAGGAGTTCTGATTATTAAGACTTCCTTGTTCATGTTGACTCCATTCATCTGTGCTTCACATGTTGTGATATTTAGTGCTATAAGAGGAGCAAATGTACTTGCTAAGAAGAGTAAACGGGGCTTGATATTATCACATTGCAATTAGTGAGACATAAGTACTTAATTGCACATTGCATATGTTGGATTGTGTTTATACTTACTGAAATTTCTTTCTTTTTAGATCTGAAATGCACTGTCCAAGATTACTTAGTCACAGAATATTAGTACACCTATTCTTCCCATTGTAGCTGTATCCCCATGTTACACTAAATAGGATTTTAACCTCTGCATCGTTATTTTTCTATGACTCAGTTCAAGTTTAATGAGGTTGTTCTTGTTATTATGGTTCGAAGGTTAAAGAATAAAATTTACTATTGGTTCTTTTATGTTATGTTAGCATATATTTCTTAAAAATACAAATGAGTGTATTGTGCCTGAATTGGTTGATTATTCACAGATTTGTGAAAAATAGTTGCACACATACATACTAATTTTTTCCCTTTATTGCAAACTGGCCACAGTGCAAAATATGCTCTCTGAATAAGTGAATGGTGATAAATGTAAGCCGCACTGGAAGCACAGAAAGAGGCTTTTGATGTGGATGGTGGGCAGAGTGGACAGAATGAATATTCAGGGTACAAGAAATGTACCCTTGAGGGTACAAGAAATGTACCAAGATTCTGCAAGGGATTAACAATAATACTTAGGCTAGGCAGCCTATACAGGAGTGGGAAATATTTCTGTTTTCAAGGAAGAGTTGCCAATTTTCTTTTCAACTGCATCCAACTGCCTTGAATCCTACTTTAGAGGGTCACCTGACATTCTGGAGCAGCTTTTCAAAGGCACAATGGGCTGTAATTGGAAATAGCCCAGGAAACCACCTTTGCATGCACAGAATTTTGGACCCCAGCTTTCCAAAGCTTTCCCAAAGGATGTTGTTTCATATTGGGTGCTTACATGATTATAGATATTTGTCTCAGAAATACTCTACTACACATGTTGATGATGGAAATTTCAATGAGAACAAATTCTTAAGATGCAGCATTTTTCTATAATGTCAATTTATTCTTTTAGTGAAAGTGGTTACTTATGGAAAAACATGGATGAAAGGTTTGTAGAAGTAATATACGAAGTTTTGTTTTGTTTTACATATAGCCAAATGTAGACTTCTCCATGAAAAAGATGTCACAAACAGCAGGACATCTAATTTATTTTTTCTTCTTTTAGATCCATACATTGTCCAATATACATAGCGGCATGCAATCTAAGACATGTTTTTTTCCAGTTAGATTTCTTCTGGCCTGTTAGGCTAAAACAATTTAATATCTTTAAAAAATAAGTTATTTTTTTTTTAGAGAGAGGGGAATCCAGTTGCCAAATATAATCATGCTGTATAAATACAGGTAACTGCAGTTGATCAGGAGAAAGTTTGCAGCAGCATTCTGCATTCTGAAATGTCTGCTTATTCATTGGCTTTTCCTTCAGTCTGAGCTAAAAAAGAAACTCCACTGCTGAATAGCTGTTAGTATCTATTTTACAAGATTTACTCATTTTCAGGTGCCTAATATAGCTGCTAGCATGCATGCACAACAATACAATTTATATGGTAAATGGAACCAAATAATGGCTTCGCTGAATGTTATGGCTGCACTGAAGGGAAATGTCACGGTAAATAGCTGCCAAATTATGGATCATGCCGAAGTGTCACAACTGCACTAAAGACAAATAGCACTAGAGGCTATTGCCACTGTGACGCTTTTGAGTTATGAAGAAGAGGCGCAGCCTTGATGTGAGGCTCTTTGTGTCCTCATTATAGCAAAGGGTTACTGGTGCAACGTACAAGAAAACCTAGTCCATGTGATGGTTTGTTATTAATCTGTCCATTTCAGATCTAACAGCTTTAGAAGAACAGGCAGTCTTTGCAAATACACACAAAGACACCCCTACCCCCAAAACCTGCAGGTTTTATTAACGTAAATGTGTTTGGGAAATGACTGGCAATGGCAAAATGTTGCAATAAAATAATCTAATCAAAGAATATTATTAAATTTAACATACTATGCATCTGAAAGGTTTACTTGGTTCTTAGTCAGATATATGTGTGAAATATAAGCAGTAATGCACTTTTCTCCTTTTGTAAAGACTTGAGTAGTAAGGACATTACCAACCAAATTGCTGCTTCTAAACTGAAGTGAGTCCCGGTTTCTTTCATTTTAATGGGAGGGTAATAAAGATGAAAGACTAACATTTTAACTGATGGATCCCTTAAGCTAGGGAAGAGAAATTTATTATGTTTTGACGGGATATGATAAATCCAGAATGTGAGTGCATGTTTGGGGTGATATGGAAACCCTGAGCAAAAGAAAAATAAGCACACCGTTAAAAAAAAAGCCCCTGCTTTGTAGCCTTTAATAGTTTTTATACCATTTTTATCTACTGTAAGAAAACATACTTTTAGGATCCAACTTCCCATTTTTTGCTAAGGAGCAAGTTCCATTGATCTCCATGGCATTTACTCCTGAGCAAATGTTTGAACAATAGCAGCCATAAGAAGTAGTTCACTGATGGAGAATTTAAAAATGTAGCAACTAGTACGTTTGCCATTTTTTTAAAGAACAGCCTAAAATAAGCGAAATGAGTGTGCTGTTCTCAACACTTTCTTTAGCAAATTGTTGTGCATCCTACAAATGTACTATCCATAATTCAACACAAGTGTCAGTTTTAGAGAGAGGGCTGGGACCAAACAATCGTATTGGATAAATTACTTCTCTGTTCTTCAGAGGGTGGCCTTCCTTCCATGTTCTGCTGAAGGTCATGGCAGGGCAGCCTGAGGGGCAGTTTGAATGTTAAATCTGGCACAATGTTAAATGTACACCAATCCATATTTTGAGTAAATAGAATAATACTAATTACTATGATTTAAAAAACACTTTCCATTGTGAGAAACTTATTTTTCTATTTCCTATTCTTATGTTCCTTCGATAGGTGACCTATACAGAATTACAGATACTTTTAACTATATTAGTGCTTTTAGAGGTTCATCAGCACACACACAAATTTTGCATGAATGAATAAGGTTTTAGCCTTTGGCAATGACACATTCTCAGTTTAAGATCCATTTCCTGTCATCTAACAAAAAGTTCCATCAAAAAGAGGCTAAAATATCTTTATAAACAATATGCAGAATTTATTTTTATGCCCTGCAAGTTATTGATCCCTTGTTAAATGAAAATCCTTATTGAGCATTCAGTTAATAAACATAGAACTTCTTTTCACATTCAGAAATACAAAACGCTGGAAACATGACAAATTATATCATTTAAGGCAGATGCCTGCCTTGGAAACCTGAATTATTTTGGCTTCCTGTTTCTGGCTTTTATAGCAGTAACATTTGTAATTGCTATGGGATCTGTACCTGTGTAGTGTTTAACCCCTTCACATAGGAACCACTTTGCATTAATACAATGGATGTATGGTTTATATCATAACAGACCACAATTTTTTTTTCTCCCATCTGGCATCTTTTCCACTTTAGCTCTTTGTCTGCAAATGTTTTATTTAGTTGTTTGGCTTATTTAAAACATTTGTACCCCAGATTTCTGCCAGAAGTGTCCGTGGTGGCCCAAAATAGTTCAAAATATATTACTACTATTGCGACAAAGAATAATCTAAAAATATAAGTCCACCAACTTCCCCTATTATGAAGACAATTGAAATAGTCTTAGAAGAGTTTAACTCTTCCTAGGATTGTGCTGTTAATGTTCCCGTCCCCCTCCCCAATACCAAAATTTATACTGATGTATAAATGTAAAAGTTACATTTTGGAGTTGACTCCCTAGTGTGGATGTCTTTAATTTACACATGAGTATTTGGTTATACATCTGAGGAAGAAAGTTATCAATTACCAGTAGCTTACCATTTTGCACCTATTATATTTAGAATTCTAGTTGTTTGGTTGTTATATTTTTATTAAGACTATGTCTGTACCAGCATAGTTTCATTTATCTCTTGGGTTTACTTTACCCTCCATGTCTCAGTAAGACACTGTGCTCCTCAATCTGATTTAGAGTCTACTTTAAAAAAAAAAGCAGAGGAATTACTTGTAGAAAAGTACCTGAGCCTGGCATATCAAGGAACAGAGGGGAATACATACTGATTAATGGATCCATTGGTTGATAGCTATGTCAGCCTGCTCCAATGGCGAATTTGCATCATATAACCATTCTTCACTGTGTCTGTCCAGACATGCTTAAGAATATGGAGCTAGTACTGCTTTAAAGAGATACTGATTTCCCTGCAATAAAATGTGGAAGGGGAGCCTTAATAAGGTACAGGGCAGACTGTTGCAGCTATTCCTTGTATGTTATGAAACCTAACCCAGGAAAAAGAGCTGGTGCAAACACATTGCAAGAACAAGAAGGAATAAGACACCTGTTAGCCATTTAATTAAGAGCATAGCCTGTAATTCATATCCTATGATAGCTGTAGCTGGTCTTTGATTTTCATTGTCTCCATTTTCTTGCATTATTTTTATGAGCCAATGTTCTGAACCGGTACAGAATCTATTCTAGATCTAGCCATAAAAGCCAGCTTGGGAGTTCCATGTTCCATCTTTTCATTCAGTCGAAGTGGAAGTAAGGAATGGAACTTCAAGTGATAATATGCGGATCAAAGCAGGGTAGTACACACAAGGGTCTGAATTCAGTATCCCTGGTAGCTACTATTCACAAATGGGGTGCAGAAGATTCCGCATCTCTCCCCACATTGTGTCCTGTAGTATAGTCCACTTATTTTCTCTTACAAACCCCACTGACAAGGTAAACTTAATTTGGGAATATTGTTTGTCAAGGTATATATAACCTGACTCTTAAGACAAGTCTGCTGAGACAGAGAATAGATTTAGCCTCCATGCCAATGATGTCTGCAAGTGTACTCATTTAATTTCTCCAGTGTATGCGAATGACTGCTAATTACTTCCACTGGACGGCAAGTAGGAGTAAAAACTGTGGGAGTACAAAGATGTGGGAGTAAAAACTGCCCCTGCGTAGTCTAGCTTCCACAGAAAGAAATTGCAGTGATAGCACTGATCATTTCTGGGCACACAGCAACAAACCCACATTCCCACTTACAACTCAGGGCTCTCTGCAGTACAGGATTCACAGTGCATATTAATGACACACATTTTGATCATTATTGATAAAAGGTATCATTTGCAAGGCTTCTTTTCATTATTAAAATTGTTTTATTTATTTGGAGGGAGGTTAGAAGTACATGCTGTGACTTGATTTATGTATGCATGTATGTATGTATGTCATTTATAGTCCATCTTTCTCACTGAGATGCAAGGCGGATTACGCAGTGTGAGATTAGTACAATCAGTATCAAGTACATTTCAATACAGTATCAAGGGCATTTCCATAAACAATGCCTTACGGTAAATAGATACAAGTTTAAAAGAATAGTATTAGCAAAAATCCAATACAGAGTAGAAAAAATACTGAAGCAGGACAATCAATTCTAGGACTAACATCAGACAACATGGAGCACTGGTGGTACATAGGAGTACATATTTAAAGCATCAGATAATATGTAAGGCAATATAGTGATGAAGTCTATGGTCCCTAACTCATTAGTGAAGCATCTGAGACCCCATCCCTTCAATACAGTCCTCCCATTTGAGTAAAAAGCCTTTTTAAATAGTTTGGTTTTGCATCGTTTGCAGAAGGCCAGGGGAGTGGGGGCTTTCCTGACCTTAAGCAGGACATTCCACAGGATAGGGGTCACCACAGTGAAAGCCCATGTATGGGCCGCTGTTGATTTCACCTGTGTACAGCCTGGCACCTGCAGGAGACTCTGTTCAGGTGAGCGAAGCTGCTGTGGAGGGAGGGAGGCGGTCCCATAGGTATGCCAAACCAAAGCTGTGAAGAACTTGGTATGTAATAATCAGTACCTTGAACTGAGCACAGTAACTGATGGGTAGCTAATGGAGCGACTGTAGGATGGGAGTGATGTTCATGCCCCTGCTCGCTCCTGATAACAGTTGAGCTGCAGCATTTTGCACTAATTGGAGCCTCCTAGTTAACTTAGATGGGAGGCCTATGTATAGTGCATTACAATAGTCAAGCCTTGATGTTACCATAGCGTGGATCCAAGTGGCCAGGTCGAGATAAGAAGCCATCTTCCAGGCTAGAGTGAAGTTGTAGAAAGCATTTTTTATCGCTGCCTTAAGTTGTTTTTCTAATAATAACGCTGGATCCAGTATAACCCCTAGGCTCTTAACTGAGTTTGCAAGGGTCGGACGAACTCCATCAAAAGTGGGGAGTACAATGTCCTTCAAGATCTCTGCCTTCCCAAGAAGTATCACTTCTGTCCCATCTGGGTTCAATTTCAATTTGTTGTTTTTCAACCATTTCACCACAGCTGTTAGGCAGAGATCTAATATTTCTACTGCATCCTGTGGAGACCTGGATAGCAAGATATAGAGTTGAGTGTCATCTGTATATTGATGGCATCCAACTCCGTAGCTGCAAAAGAGTTCTCCTAAAGGCTTTACATAGAGTTTGAATAACATGGGAGATAAGATTGCGCCCTGCGGAACCCCGCAAGACAGTTCCCATTCTGGAGACAGCTGATCTCCAACAGCACCTTTTGAGTCCACTCCATGGGCTGTAACATGTCCAAATGTATTGGCTCCAGTTGTTTTTGGGAAAGTCCTGAACAATGCAAATTCTCTTCCAGACCTTGTATATAGGAAAAGTAGAATTATGCCATCTGTAGTGGCATTCCCTTTTTACTTATTATAAGTAAAGTTGTTGCAAACTTTGTGGCAAACAAGTTTTGCTTGCAAACATACCATGTTCAACAGCCATGATCATTCATGATCTGAGCCTCACCATAGCATTATCTGATTTGAATGGCTACTGCAGTAGTTGTGATGGTAAAGTTTCATCTTCTTTCTTGCGGCCTTTTTTACATCTGCACACTATGTGAAATTGATTCTCCCTCAGGATCGTCGATGGTTGGGCCAGGTAATTAAATTATGGAGGATGGAGTGAGAGTTTGATTCACAGAATATTGTGTAAAGATGTGAATGTGTGAAATAAAGTTGATAATGCAGACTTAGATGAACATCAAATGGTAAGAATTTTTTAAAAAAACACACACTATGTATAAACAACTGTCATTTGTTCACTCTTTTATTAAACTATGGGTTATGGAGTGGTACCAGGTTTGGGGAGGAGACTTGGACTCCCCCTGGGCTTTGTGAGAATGTGTATGTCTGAATGCTATTGATTGCACTGTTTGAATATATGAAACGTAAGCCAATGAACTGGTTCAAGCTGCTCACAAATAGCTGCTCAGCAAGAACTCAGCTCCTTGATTGTTATTGGTAAGCAAAACATGAACTAAACTGGTAGATATGTGAGCATCCCTAATTATAAGATAAAGTAATATTGGTTATGGTTATTTATTTTATGATGGGGTCATTCTTTAGCAATTTTCACTTTCTAGTAGCTTTGTTGCAAGACTTAAGTATATGAATACTTAAATCTTGCCAATGTGTTGCAAATGTGGCAATTTTAGCATTATGAGAACTTTAAGTCCACAAGTGTACATGAGTAGGATTTGATATTAAGTTTATTTTCAACTTTGTTTCATGTTCATCCACAACTAAACAATAATAAACAATAATAATAAACTAAACAATAATTAATAATAATAAACAATAATAAAATGTGTCATAATGATGGCATTTTTCAGAAACCAGTAGTGAGGAAAAGGAGTGAGAAATTATCATGAGAAAAAAGCGTTATGTACCATGTAGAATCACTGCCACACCCAAAACTATACAGGAGAAATTTTATTTCGGTTTGAGAGACTGAAATTGGTAAAATGAAAGCAGAAATTGTAATTGTTTGTAAATGTGACAATGGTAAGGGCATAAAAATCTGAAGACTAAGACAGGACATTCTTGACATTTGATGGTGAGTTTTGAAAGTGGGTCAGAGAAAAAGTATGGAATAAAATTTTATCTGGTCCACATACAGACATTTTATGTGATTCTTTTAAAATGTCCCCCTAAGGGATTCATTCATGTAGGAAACAGCACACACAGAAAAACTGTATAGTGGCTCAGAGCAGTAACATGCAACCTGGAGTAGAGTTCTGAGTGATTACAGCATACCTCAGGTGGGCTGTGAAACACACAACCAAAAGCCATCTTAATCCAGTCATCCACAAAGCACACAAGACCAGAAGAACCCACCGCCTGTCATCTTTTAGCTATCAAGAAAATAAACAGTGATTTTTTTAAAAAATGAAAAAAGCCCACACCTACTATCTCTATAAATGTTCATAATAGTATTATCTGGGCTGTACCTGATAATAGTATGGGTGGTTTTAATCTCTAGAAGCCATTCTGGAAAACTAGAAGGAAGGATCATGTTAGGTTTCTTGTAGACACCTGCCTTTACAGCCGGTCAGTCCTCTTTTACCCCCTTGCCCACCCTTCTGTCACTAACAGTGCAATTCTTAGCAGAGTTACTCCCTTCTAAAACCATTGAAGTCAACGGGCTTAGAAAGGTGCAGCCCTGCTTCTGCTTTGATCCAAGTGGTCTTAGAAAAGCCAGTGCCCATCAACATGCTCCCACAAGTCTTCAGAAGTGGCTTGGTATACCCGCCCATAGGTCTCAAGAGATCAGGAAGGCCATGGTTCACTGACTGGGTAGGTGCAAGTGAATGGTTTAAGACAGGAATGGTCTCTCCATCTTTGTTTGGTTTTTACCTGTGCTTCACTCTCAAAGAGGAGCTTTATTTGCTGCCCTTTCATCATTTGGACTTGACTGGATGTACACAATCTGGAGCAGCCTTTGCTCAAGGCAAAGAACATAAAGATAGAAGAGAGCGGTATTTCAGTTTTCATTCTGGTGTCATTCAGGTCGTTCACTGGAATTATAGATAGTGGCTTCTGTAATGTTAACAGCCAGCTTTGGATCGTTAACGGAGATCTGGATAGCAGTTCATTTGTAATGCCCACATGCACTGGATTCTTCCAAATTATAAGGTATGCTAAAATAGGCGGTCAAATCTTGGGGCCCTCTGGATGTAGTAAGTGATGTGATTAATCCTTTTTTTCACATTTGTATTTTTCCCAGCAGTGCTATAAACAAGCTTGCCATCTATTTTCTGATCTTTGCCTTAGTTCAGGAAAAAAAGAGGAAAGCACTGTGCCTTAACAGTGATTCCTTAAGCAGAACTCAAACATTTTCATTTACTGTATTATTTATGCTTTGTATAATAAAAAAGTCCTGATTAAAGTAGATTCATTAATTTTGTTGAGTCTAATTTGATGAATGATACATTTTTCAGCTGCTAAATGCTTTTATTTTTCTACAAGGCTATGTAGTTTCAATACAAAGAATCCACCAAATGTGAAAAATACTTTCTAGTACTCTGTTTGAAAACATTTTGCTAGATCATCCTTTTTCAATCTTTTTGCCAACAACACCCCCCCCCCCCGCATAAGATTATACATTCAGTACTACTCAACCTAAATAAGGGGTGGACTCAGCCAAGGAATAAAATTTCATTAAAATTTCACATGGAGCCAAAGTCATTACATATAAACATTTCTCCCATTTAATATTATTGCCTGTTTGTCTTGAAAACACTATCACAGTGAGAGCCAGCAGGGGACTGGAGTTTCAAACAACCAGCCTCCTGAATACAATTGTATCCACTATGTGAAAAACATGGGCTTCAGTTCTCCAAAGCTGTATGAAGCATACTACCAGCCAAAAGTGTCTTAAAAGTTTCTAATAATCCATGTACCTGAACAGACAAGCTGTCTTTCATTTTAAAATCACTTAACCTATTCAGCGTACACAATGGGGGGGGCGGATTTAAAATTCCAGCCGTGTGTAATGTTACAATACTTATTGGAAATTTTAGGCATGACCTAGCCAAAACTAAGCACTTTTCATTTCCGCTAACCATATAGTCACCAAAAAGCAAATGATGGCAAATTCTGTGGAATATTGTAATGCTGAATAGGTAGTGAAAATAAGCGTGCCCTTTTCCTTCCTCAAAGAAATCCAGGGATTCATAATTTTATCTTTTGGTTTCTCTCTAGATGCAATCATAATCATTTGTAAACTTAAATAGAAAGAACTTGTATTTCATAAACAATAAGGAAAATATTGGATTGGATCCAGACTGAATTGGCAATTTTTACCAATTTCCCCTAGGAAATACCCTCCACCCCCTTTCCTATTACTGAAACAGGTGCAGAGTAGCAATCAAATTAAATCTCATTTTCAATGGCTCAGGTAGCTAAACAATTTATAGTGCTAGTGGATTTTACTATCACAGAATGAGAAAGAAATGCAATCATTTTCTGGCTTGCTCAAATACAAACTAACCAGTCTACAACCCAGTCACTAACAGAGCAAACTTCAGCTTCACAATTCATTCTTGTTGCTGACTTGCAGGTGGGCTCTTTCCTTAATTGATATCCAAGCATTTTATCCATTTTATCCAAGCAGCAAAAAGATGACTACATTCTCTAACCCAAACATTCAACTGTCTCCACCCTTCCACAATTCTCCTTCTCTGTCAATAGTCTACAAGATACACTATCTAAATCTTTCAGATAACAATGACTGGATATAGTTGTATTGTCGAAGGCTTTCACGGCCGGAGAACGATGGTTGTTGGGGGTTTTCCGGGCTGTATTGCCGTGGTCTTGGCATTGTAGTTCCTGACGTTTCGCCAGCAGCTGTGGCTGGCATCTTCAGAGGTGTAGCACCAAAAGACAGAGATCTCTCAGTGTCACAGTGTGGAAAAGATGTAGGTCATTTGTATCTACTCAGGAGGGGTGGGGTTGAGCTGAGTCATTCTGTAAGAGTTTCCCAGGGTGTGGAATGCTAATGGCGGGAGGCTTCACTGAGTCATTCTGTAAGAGTTTCCCAGGGTGTGGAATGCTAATGGCGGGAGGCTTCACTGTATCCTGAGGAGGTTCTTTTGCATATGGATTGGTGCTTGATGTGCTAATCTTCTCTGCAGGGCTATTGTCGAGTGTGGAGTGTTTTGTTGGCCTGGTGTTTTTCAGAACTGGAGCCCATGCTCTGTTCATTCTTAAGGTTTCTTCTTTCCTGTTGAAGTTTTGCTTATGCTTGTGAATTTCAATGGCTAATTTCACTGGATATAGTGTTTGTTGACTCAACACATATTAATAAATGTTTATGGGCAACTGGCACATGCATCCAGAGACATCTTTAAGTCCACAATTAAAATTGGACAAGAGGACTACACAGATAGAAATACTCAGTTCTAGGATAGGCTTCATGCTGAATTCTAGGTATCTGCTGGTAGACAGTTAAAATTAGGACACTGATGTGATGGTGGGAATGAGATGTGTATAAAAAGAGAGAAAGCAGATTGCTTCATGGTCGAGCCATGGCAGAGGGCGGACAGGAGATGCCTCTCCCAATGTAGCTAAGATGGGAAGGAGAACCCTATTATATGGATGAGTGGGGCCAGCTATGGCATCTTGTCATTCTAACTTCTGCAACTAAGCAAGCTTAATTGCTCCTTGTCTTTTCAAGATGACTCTCTACCAACAATCTCATTATCAGACACATATATTTATTGCACATTCCCAGACCCCTTCTTGCAGGCCTAACTGCAGCTAAGGGAGAGGATATTATTTTATCCAGTAGCATTATTTGTTCTCTTTTCACCAGATGGATATGACCTGCCTTTCACTTTTGCTGCTGAAAGGGTGACCAGAGGCAAGGGAACATGTGGAAGCAATAGAAGAAATGTAACCAAAGGGACAGCAAACTGTCAAAAATAATAGCATAGTGAAGACTAGAATGTAAACATGACTTCTGTTTACTGAAATTAATATGTATAGTTGCATGTTAATGTGTTTGTCATGGGATGCATTAATATGTATGCCTCCCCATTATGTAGATCTTTTGTTATATTATTTATTAGAAAGGCAGATAATCACATTGATGGGGAAACAGTGTCACTTAAAAATTAGGTAATGCCCAGTCAACATAATGCAATTGCTGCTCAATGTTTATGATTTAGGTATGATGATATCAATGTAATTGCCACTGAGAATATATTATAATGGCTGTTCATGACAAAATGACAAGAAAGGGGAGCAAATTCTACATGTGATTTCAGTGACTTATTCATGCATTCTTTAACAATGACTGATTAGAAACAGTAGCAAGACCTGTGAGAAGGGACAGTGTTCACAACTGGACAGGAAAAATAGGTTTTAATTACCAGAAAGTAAATTTAGATTAACTATTAGAAAAGACTCCATATGTATAGGAGTAAGTCAAGATGTCTACTGGGTTATGTGACCTTGTGCCTAGAAGGTTTTCAACAAATAACAGACTGGCAGCTATTAGAGAGGTATAGTTTTGGGCCTTAGCATGTGGTCTAATCAAAGCCATGGAGTCATAACACAAAATATTTAATGTTCTGTGATGTTGTGATTCCAGGACTGTCCAAGTCATGGAGTGAAATTTTGCACAATGAAAATAGCCACTGACCACAACTGAATTAAGTAAAGTAAAAATTGCATTTTGTGCACAGAAAGTGCCTGGTGTATTGGGTTGGCTCTGCTGTACAGGCAAACTTGACAACCTCCTAGGAAGTTACAATCACGGGGCACCCACCATGCTGCAAACTGTGTGTAAACCCAGTCTTTACCTTTTTTCACATAACCAGTGGTATCTTAGGGGGTTTGGAGGTGCATTCTCATTTTCTGCTAGGAAGAACATACCCTGCCCTACTCTACTGAAGGTGGTAAAACACTTTGAAATGGGCCACCCAGTTCGGGGAGGGGAGAAGCGTATAAAACCTCAATGCATCAATTGCACAGATACTAATTTGGCCATGTGTACATGCATCTCTCAGTGCAATAGTGTGGCTCACAGCAATGCTTATAGCCAAAAATTCTAACAGCAAGTAATTACAGAGCTTTCCAAGTTAGTATTTGGGCAATATGACACTAGCAGTGCAATCCTAAGCACAATACAAAAAGAAATCCCAGGGGGGTGGAGGAGAAGGGAACCCAAACTGTTGAAATGCTACGGATCACCCATGTTTGAACTTTAATTTCTTTATCTGTGATGAAGATAGCTGCAAGAGCTCTATATGTTGTTCACATGCCCTGTGGCTTGTGAAGGTTGCTGCCTCTAGCTAAATCTCCAAATGAATCTTGTATTAATGCCCTGAGATCTATATTAAAAGTCAATATATAAAATAGGGCATTCTATGCCAGCGCATCTGGCCAACCACCTCTGCTTTTTGCCTTGACATCTCTTACTGGGGTTGCCAATGGCAAGTTGACAGCATATACGCATGCATGCCAGTGCATGCCCTGATTTGGGCATGGCTTGGGCTAGCACAAGCTTGTCAGGTTCTCAGAAACCAAGCAGAATTGGCCCAGGGTGGATTGGATGAGACACTACCAAAGGAAATCCAGGGCAGAGGCAGGCAATGGCAAACCACCTCTGTTTGTCTACTTGACTGTGACTAGACAGCATTTTACACACATATGCCAGTGCATTTCCACAAGCCAAGATATTATATCAGCGATAAAGCAACTGCACTGCACATGTTTGGAACTATGGTGTTCAAAGCTGCTACAGACCACCAGGATATGAACATCAGTACAAGATACTGATGGATACCACAGGCACTGAAAGAGCTGTCAAAAACCAGGAGAGAGTCAACTTAATCCTTTGGGGGATGCTACTGTAAGATACAACAAAATAATATATATGTATTCTCTATATTCTGTGTTAGAAACCATGAAAAATGTCCAGTTCCTTCTCCCACATAATAATCCTTTAGCTCAGGTACACCATTCATAATAAGCTCTTATGATATAAAGAAGGAAATTTTCCTGTAGAGTATTTCATTTGCAATTTAAAAATTCAAATATTTATTAAAATGTGACTTCTGTGTGTGACTATAAAAAGATTGAACAGGCCACACAGAGTTTTTACACATTTTAGGGCTGCAGTGGTATGATATAGAGGGGTGTGGGGCTCAGTGATAAAGCCTAATCTTTAAAGGCAGAATCACAGGTTCAGCCTAGGGTTGCTCACCTGGCACAGGTAACTGGAAGGAACTTGTGTGGGGGAAGGGTGAACTGGAATCACTGATGCCACTGTGATGATAGAGAAGTGCAGGATTAATACTCAGGGGGCACTCTGATCTCAGAGAAAACATTCTTTCCAAGGAATAGAGCAATAAACTCATATTTCAGCAGACAGGAGATGGTTTTTTCCTTATGAAGACAGCCATTTGCCCACCTGCCAGGAACAGGCAAGATAGATGGATCTCTGCGGATCCCTGAGTCAGGCTATAAAAGGTCGGGGGACATGCACCATGATTTGCTTGAAGATAGGTGCAAGACAGCGCATGTGAGAACTCAAACCCAGTTTCAGGATACATCAAAGTGAAACCATCTCGCCTGGGAGAAGATTTAAAAGGTCTGACCCACTGTGAGAAGATGTGCAAGCCAAGAACTGGGGAATGTTGAAGAAATGCCACCTCTTCAGGAACCTGCCCAAGGCAGCTTGCAAAATACTGAGCTAACTGGGCCAATAGGCTAACTCACCAAAAGGTATTGGTTATGCTCTCTCTCTCTTACTCCCAACAGTAGCTCATCCCCACTTCAACTTATGTTGTGGTTCAGAAGGCAACAACTGTTAAAAGGAAATGAAACAAAATTACAAACTCTGGTCTAAAATCAACATGATGTTGCAGTTCAATTAGGATTTGCAAATCCCAGGAATAAATCCCAACTGCTGTGAAATTTGCCGAGTGACCTTAGGCCAGTCACTCTTCCACACTCTCAAAATGTTGGACTAGGACCTGGAAGACCCAGGTTCAAATCCCACACTGCCATGAAACTCAGTGGTTGACCTAAGGTCAGTTACTCAGGTTCAAGGAGGGAATTACAAGGAAACTGCAAAGAAACAAAGCCTGTTAGCAGCAATAGACTGCTCAAGTCAGATGATACTGCCTGACCTATATGAAAGATTTGATGCCTGATTCTAGTAACAAGACTGCTGCTATTCTTCTGAGAAACTACCTTTACCTTGCCTGCCTGATTTCTTAACAGTTGCTCGGTTTGTCAGTTTATATCATTTCTTGTTTAGTGAACCTCAAATCCTAGATTATCTCAAAGTGCCTAAAATTACAATTTCTATCACTCACTCAACCTAAAAGCCAGTATTCTTAATGATGAAAATGGTTTTGTCTGAAGTCACAAATGGCACTCTAGCTCTGGGGACAATAATAATAAAGCTGTGCGTGAGTACCAGGGTCTCTCCATGCTGAACAGCTTGCAGGATCAGAGCTTATGCTGTAACCAGTCTTCAAAGAGGAAACTGCACACATGGCTTTGGAAGCATTACCATAAGTAGAAGAGCCAGTATTACTTTTGCTTTTAGCTTTGCCAACTGTCAGTTTTTATTCAAAGTCTCATAAGATTTTTTTTTTTAAAAAACTGAGATTGTGAGACATGTGTTAAAATAATATGGTCTTAGTTTTCATTTGGAAAAAAATCTGTTGCCCCTCGTTGTATCAAAATAGAAATGAATATACTAGACAATTCCAAAAGCTTGTGTTCGGATAAATTTTGTTAGTCCTTAAGGTGCCACTGAACTCCTGTTTCAAAATGAAATACCTTAAAGACTAACAACATTTCTAATTTCATTTCTAATAAAGTACACATTTAATTAATATGTATTTAATTTTTATTTATTTAATATGTATATGATTTATTTAATATGTATAAGATTCAATAGTAAACCACGTCTTGAATTAGTCGATTGCACTAAGGTTTTACAAAGATATCTAATGATGTTAATTGTTCTTACCATCTTCAGGGAAGGCCAGTAATCAAGATGCTGTTCACTCTAACACTAAGCCAAACAAGAATGGCCGTTCCTGTTACAAGCACTGACAAAAAAGAGGGGAGAGGGGAAAACCCACAGGAAACAAAATGCCAATATATAATGTCTCAGTATATTTCAAAGTGCAATGTGCTCAACTTTTCCTGTTTTTTGCAATACAGTAATTTAAACTGAATCATACAGATTACAGACAACAATCTTACAATAAGGTGCAAAGATATCCGGATTCACGGTGAATCCGGATATCTTTGCACCTTATTGTAAGATTGTTGTCTGTAATCTGTATGATTCTGTTTAAATTACTGTATTGCAAAAAACAGGAAAAGTTGAGCACATTGCACTTTGAAATATACTGAGAAATTATATATTGGCATTTTGTTTCCTGTGGGTTTCCCCCCCCTCCCCTCTTTTTTGTCAGTTCACTCTAACACTGGCAAAACTAGGAGAACAGCCACCATTTATAGCTGGAAGTACTAAGCCCTCTTTGAGCCACGGGAAGAGAGAGATTGTTAGCCCTGTCTCAGATTTTTCCCTCTCATATGTGTAATATGTGGCTGGCATTTCTGACTGGCAGGGATTTAGATTCCACTTAGATTTTTTCGGCTGCCAGTCTGTAATGTGACATGGGGAAGAATTTGTCTCATGCAATAAGATAGTTCTCCTTGGTGACGTGCAAAGAGACAGAAGAACATTCCCTTAATCCTCACAGTGCAATATGTAGTTGCAGTTAATGGGGCCCAGAATTATTGACATGGCAGCTAAGTATCACCTCCTAGAAACATCCTTTTAAAAATATGCTTACATAAACATTCATACTCATGTCAGAAAAAAACATGTACTTTATCATGTAATGCAGCAGCATAACTATGATGCTTTTGGCCTGGGTACACACTTCAGGAACCAAACACATTTTAGCTTTTCAGTATGCAACCCAGACCAAAAACACACATTTTATAAATTATACATGCTTTGGAGGCATGATTATCAATGCTAAAAATGGAGGGCAGGATGGGTGAAATGACCAAGAGGGTTAACCTAGATTTGACAGTGGGAGATCCATGTATGGATCTTTTCAGCATTTTAAAAATGGAATAACAGTCACACAGGGCCTAGATTCATACCGGGACTGTTGTGCAAGAAAGAGAACGTGTCCCTCCCCTTCACCACACTGTCACACCAGGAGATGCCCATTTTGGCTTTTTTTCCCTTGCAGAGCTAATACTAGCCTGCATGCTTTCACTTGATGAAAGCATGCAGGGTGACAACTGCACTCCAGGTCCACAATGAATTGGGGTTCCCCACGTTTTAAAATATTAGGACAATCCATCATGGATCTCCCAGCAATTTACGTAGTTTGGCCTTGAATTAAACTAAGACCCGTAACCCACCATTATCACTTATGCTGATTACCACGCTATGTGAATACAGAGAATTCTTGAGCTCTCTAAGAAGACAGAATAAACATATGTTGGGGAAGGAACCAGGATCATGGTGGTAAACTCCAGCCTGATATGAATCTTTGCACATGGACTGGCGCTCTATGCAAGTAGAGCGCTGTCCATGCAATTCCTTTCATAGGCTCTATGATGATCTTCCAGACTCTATGAAGATACTCATTATTTACAATTAGACCATCTGCAGAGGGCCTTGCTGCCATGAAAAAAACAATTGTATTTGATTTCCACTCTTAATTCAGTAAGAATCTTATTTTTTTCTTCCTTAGAATAAAAAAGTCTTGCATTTCCTTTTGAAGAATCTATGGCACTTAAAGCACAGAACAGTATTATTATTAACTGTAAGATGGAAATGTCACTGGGAATAAATGATCAGGAATTTCCACACTGCTCACCCAAATTGTCCCTTCTAGGGAGTTGCAAACTCTGGGCTGGAATATTCCTGAATATTTGGGGGTGGAGCCTGGGGACAGAGTTTGGGTAGGAGACGGACTTCAGGAGGAATGGGATGCCATGAAATCTACTCTCTTCTGTTTTCTCCAGGGGGACTGATATCTGTCGTTAGGTGAACAATAGTAATTCCAGGAGAACTCCAGGCTGCACCTGGAGGTTGGCAAACTTTGGAGCAAGCCAATTTCCTTGCCTCCCTCTGTTCCTTCTGAATCTCAGGCTTAGAGGACAATAAGCATGCGTAGTGCTCATCAGGCTCTTTTGGAGGAAGAAGGGTTCTTCTTTAAAAATGTAGATCCTCATTCCATGCCTAGGGAGTCCTCCAAGTACATGGTCAGCCCTTTTGCTTCCTTTGTGATATGCAAGTTTGCTATTAGTCAACAAGTTGTTTAGCCAGTGAAAAATCACTGAAATGTGGGATAAATGATTGCAAAATTTCTCCTGCAATATACTGTAAAACAAAGTAAGTACCTATTTCTTTTTCCCCCTTGACTTTAGAGAAAACAGGCTTGGGACGGGAGACTCATGAGGAAACAGAGGGGAAAGAATACACACAAATCTCTTTCACAATCATTTTAAACGTTCTCAAGAGTTTGAGCAAGCCAATTCTCAACTTTCAGCTACTCTCCTTCATTACCCCTCAACAGCTTTCTATTTGCTCTCAATATTTCATGCCTCCAGGAACATAGGGTTGCCAGCTCCAAATTGGGAAATTCCTGGAGATCTTGGGGAGGGGGTGAAACCTGGAGAAACCTGGAGAAAGTGGGGTTTGGGGAGGGAATGGCATAATTCCGTAGAACCCACCCCCCCAAGTAGCCATTTTCTCCAGGTGAACTGATCTCTGTGACCTGGAGACCAGTTGTAATTCCGGGAGACCTCCAGCCACTACCTGGAGGCTGACAATCTTACTCAGTTCTCATCAAACTGGTTTGGGAGCCTTTAACTGTTCTTTTGGTTAATATGCAAGTTATTTTTTTCTACAAAGCTTTCCTCCAAATATGAAGCAATCCTTACCTTGTCAGAGTGAGGTCTGTTTTCATGATTGAGATGTGAACCATCCAGTTTACTAACTGATGCAGAAATAAGTGGGTACCTGTAGCAAAATGTTATAGACTGTTTAAAGTCTGGTCCTAAACTTTTCCTTAACACCAGTCCTAGAGGGCTGAGTTTGTGCATTTAAGCTCTAGATCAAGGTAAGGCAATCCTCAGTACCAACTCGGGGCTCCCAGATCATTTTGCTTGGCACACAGAACAATTTCTCCAGTCAAAGGTTTGAGATGTGTCCATGGGCCTAAGTCTGATCCCAGTATGCCAGGCCAAGTACAGTCCTTTTCTCTTTTCTCCTTTTATTTACTGGCACATCAGCTTCACAGGTAGATGTGTTTTTGTGGTAATTGGTCCAAAATGGTTGCCTATTCCGAATCCTAAGCCAGGTCATTTTTTCTGAAACCTTTAAATCCTGAAACTATGGTACACAACCTTGCAGGGAAAGGGCAGTTTTTCCACTGAAGGCCTAACTCCTTTTGCAGCATTACAAGGAAATTGCATTATAGCACTGGTATTGAGGGGATAAGGGTTACTCTTCCCCAACCATTTAACCCCAGACTCCAGGGTTTCCCTATACTACTGAATTTTTCAGATATGGGAAATTCTTCCACAACCTTGCTGCTTCAGAAGAGGCATATAAGAATGACTCTCCCTAGCACTGTGTCTGAAAGAAGCTTGAAAAGCAAAGAGTAGGTTCCTTGCTTTGGCAAGCTCCTTCACACTGTGTGTAGCAGAGAAATTCTGCCATGTCTCCTGAGGAAACCTCTACATCTCTTTTCAGATGTCTATATATTATCCAAGGCAGTTTACTCATCTCTGTCTATCCCTCCTTTTAACTGACACCCAATGGCTGACTGACTTCTGGAACACACTAGTACCCATTCAGTCTTGGGGGACCTTTTTTTTTGGGGTTAATTTACAAATTAATAGTTTTCTAGAATTCTCTAGAAGTTCTTTCCCCCCATGAGTATGTAGAAATTCTAATTTTGTCAGTGGGTGATCAAATTTTGATGCTTTTGTGATTGACACCACTGATTTTACGATTCAATACAATAATGCTAATAATGGAAGTTGGTGGCATTTGTTCCCTGTTGTAGCTTTGTGTGAAGACCTCTTCCTATGAAGTCTACAAAATATGCCCTTTACAAAATGGGATTATATGTCAGTCTGAAGAGAGTAGCCTAGCTTTTTAGCTCACCAGTGAGACATGCTATTACATGTGCTGTTGAACATAGGGGCTGAATATATGTCAGGAATGATGACTGATGGTATGAGGAAGATTTATGCTACTGATAAAGTCTGCATTGGGTAAAATACCTAAAACATATACATGGCTTTAAATATTTGTTACATGAAGAAGTTTCTTCACAAACAAGTGCATAATTTACTTTATAATGATTGCAATACACGTGCACAATTCATACCATTGCAATACTGAGTACACTTTATTTTAAAGAAACCAACAAAATCACAAAAATAATTAGTTACGTTTAATGGTCCGTAATAGGAATAGATGGTATTTACTGAGACTAGAAAATAAGGAGAGTCTAATACAAAAAGGAGAGATTATAACGGTTGTCAAATGTATGCCGGCATAGCAGTCAAATCAAATACAGTTTTCTGTTACTCCTATCTGCTCATATTATTAAGAATCTCTAAATAAGTCTTTCAGAAGCCATGCTGTAGGGCTAAGGTGCTGGGCTCCTAGTACACCCTAGACTCCATTTTCTTACATGACATACATTTGATAATCTGTGTGCAGTTTAATTTGGAATAAAAAGAACCATTTGCACCCCCTCCCCAAACCCTTCCTCCTCACCCTGTGCCCATTGGGTGGGCATACACCTGCCAGCAGATATGAACACTTTCTACATTCATTGCAGAACAGCTAAAGTAATCTGTTAGAGAATACTAATCAGAATAAGGTTGAATATGTGACAACCTCCAACATCTCCAATTTTAATTTAAATCTCCACAGCAATGTAATTTTAAATAACAAAGTTTTATCCAAGAACATACTAAAACAAAAATTCAGTGAAGGTTAACTGTGCTTTGGAACTTATTCAATATTTATGATTTTTCAAAATTTTGTATCAGAATTTTGGGGGGGATTCTAAATGGTCCATTAATCAAACCAGTTGTCAAAACAGGCTATCTGATTATTTGTCGGGGACTTGATTTTTTTTCTCTTTCGGCTGCAGAATAAAAAAAGCAACTTAACTTCATCAACATTTTTCCTGATTAATTGTTAAAAAGTGTCATCCATACATTTTTCCTTCAATCTAATAATCCTTTCAGAAGACTTAACAATATCCCCAGTGATTTAGGTTTTTATTTTATTTTTTTATTGAGGGCTGAGAGCTCTTGGAGAAGCAATGACACAAATAGCTCGAGTGAACTGCGACACCTCTGTGGACAGTCTTCTCAAAGATGACAGTTCTGAAATACAATTATCAGTGTGATCTGCTTAAGAATTCATCATCAGTTCTTGCCTTCTGAAGACTTAAAAAAAGAGAGACATACAAAGAAAAAGAGGTGATAAGAAGGCATCATTTTCTTCCAGCCTCATAACTGTAAATTGAAGAAAATTATTTTCTTTGCCTGCAGCTCATTGGCATATAGGCAGCATTATATTATAATTTCATAAGCATAAATCCTTTGAATAAATTTAAGAAGAATAACTGAATTAGAAATGCAAGTAAAGTATCTAAAAACTTAACTGTACTAGGCTGCAAGAAACTGAATGAAAGTACAACTTGCAGAAGGAAATTTAGCGCCTGGATGCTTGCAGTTATCATGGAAATCTTTCCTCCACTCCCATATAACTGGTTTCTGCTAAAGTAAATTTTAAAGGAGGAATCTCAGCTGAAAGTGTGACATTTGAAGGAGGACCTCCACACCAGCACCATCAACCCTTATTAAGTTATTAGGGGACAACAAAAGATAATCACAATATTTTCCAACAAAACCTTAGCAACCAAACAAACACCAACATATCTGATACCATCAAATCCATACATAAATAAAGGCAAGATGTACCTGGTCCTGGACTGCTAGTGGCTTGCTTATTGGACATACAAATTCATGAAGCTCATGGAATGACTTGAGGAAAATCATTACTTTTCAGACATACCTCCCTCACAGACTTAATGAAAGTGTAGTATAGAGTTGCAATGTAAAAAAGAGGGCAGCAGGGGGCAGCCAACCAGTAACCTTGGCAACCAGGTGAGCAGGGTGAGGGAAGATGGAGTAAGTGCTGGCTGAGGTAGAAGAGGCCTGAAGGCCATATGCCTGCTAAGGAAAATAAGAAGGCTCATATTCAAGACCTAAGGCCTTGTGTGCAATATTCTGCTGCATGTGTTGCTGCTTAGTAATAAGATGGCAGAGAGACTTGAGACACCTCATGTAACAGAGTGAGCCTATATGTGTAAAGAATCAAAATCCTGCAAGGTAAGGCAGGGATAGGATTCAGTTCTTCTTGCTTACTCCATTTTTGTTTTAAAATTATTTGAATATCCAAGGAAAGGAAGAAAAACTCATTTACATATCAAATCACATTTCCTTCTCCCTAATGTGTGTTACCTATAGAATCAGATTCCCATGTCTGGATTTTGACAGGGACAACCTCTTTAGTGAGGGGCACAGCTCCATTTTAGTCCTGATTAATTAGAAAACAATGAAATTACTGGTGGAAATATGCTTCCCATTTAACCAATGGAAACTAATAAAGACTAGTAAGGGAAGTTACTGGGATGAGGAACTGGATTGTCAGAAAACACATCTTTGACACTGGACCACAGGAACTGATGCAGACCTGTGGTGGGCTAGAGCTGGGCTTACCTCATTATAGGAGGTCAGACAGGACTTCCATGTTGTTGTTCTTGGAGAGTTAAAGGGGATAGCAGAGTTCTTCCTGTTGTAGGTTTCAGATGATTTCCTTCCTCTGCCATCCAAGTGCACAGGTAGGCATCTCTTTGGCCCCAGAAAGTAGCTATGCCTACTTCACATCCCCATCTTTCTTCAAACTGTGCCTTCTGAAACTTCCTGTCTGGATGGAAGCATGCTGTTCCCTTCCCTGGGCAACGTTTTAACACTTCCAGTTCAGCCATTTCCATTTCCAGTTGCTCTAACTGGCTATAAGAGGCCCTGGGTGGCTTCACAGAGGTCTGTGAGCTGCAAATAGAATAAAGAATCCCAAAGGGTGACAAAAATAAGAAAACAAATCAGAAATGACTCAGAATTTCTGTGCATATTCCTATTTTCTGGGAGAATCAAAAGATGTGCAGAGGGCGCTTAATCCTATCCCTTGCCCATGGATTTTCCCTTGGAAACCCCCTGTAAGTAGTTTTTCTCCCCTAAACTAGGCTGAGGAAAATTGACCTGGTTAACAGCTCAGTTTGTCTGTTTCCCTTGCAAGATCCTCCCCTCCCCCATCCCTGCATTCCCTGCAAATGTCTGCAGTATGGTTGGACTACACATTTGCTGATGCAATATCTAGTAGCTAAATCTGATAGCCTGGTAAGGTCTTGCAACTAATTCATCATTAGTATTGGGTGAACTACATTTCCAAAGGCTACAGCTGGCAATTCCCAGGTGCTAATTGTCCACCAGGATTACTAAAATGATCTGTGTCACCTGCTGGAAGCCTGGCTGATGAAGAATGTGTTACCTACAACTATCTGAACTTGCACTGCACCATATGATCTGTCTCTTAATCTGAAAATGGGAGACGTTAGACTAGGTGATGCTTATAAGCGTCAATAATGTTAAAATCTGTTTCTTTAGGACGGAAAGCTGGAATTCCAGTGAATCCAGTAGATTGTAGTTGATGACTCATGAAACTCTTTTGGGTCCCTTCCAAACAGGGGAGATGCTCAGTCCCCTGATGTGATGAAAGAATAAGCATGCTCTCCCTTTGAATGAAACTAAGAAGGAAAAGAGAAGCACAAATCACTCACACTTTTTTTTACAGCTTTTTTGGAACATTCGTGGTGTCTGTAAGACTCAAATGATAAGGACAAGAGGTACCTTGCAAGAATGAAAAGACAACCTCTCCTTTTTGGCAAAATGGTGAAAGTCAATACCTATTGGCTTGACTTGAGAGAGAGACAGAGACAGAGAGAAAGCCCATAATCTCATAAGGCTTAAGATAGGACAGATAACTCCTTTTTATGCAGCAATTAAAGGGAATTTTCAAGCTTACAGGGAATGGATGGCTCATCAACCTTTCTGTATCCAGCACCTAGGGCAAAAGTGCAGATTTTGATATGAGGTGTGTGCCTTCACATAAGCATTGTGTATTTGCAACTGTGAATGTTGCCTTCCTTGTTGTCATTGTCACTTTTTCATCAATTTAATTAGATGCAATTTGTCTCAGCTTTTCTGTGCAGCATTTGTTTACCTACTCATCAAGACCGACACAGGCCAATTAGTGTAGTGTAATTGTTTAACCTAGTCAGTGTGAGCCTGTACTGGGTAGTGTGAGCTGCTGCTTGGGGGAAAGGGGGGGGGGGTGAAAGAAGGAAATGAATGAACACTAATAGGCCTTTCAGTGCTGCGAGATTCTTGAAGAGTCACTGACACAATACACTGAACTCACAAGTCCTGCTGATATGCCATCAACCCCTTATTCCTTGTTCACTGTCACCACAATCATGATATGATCAGTCTCCTAAAGCAGATTCTTAAGCTCCAAAGCACTTGGCAGCATTATCTCCTCTTTAGGATGTCCCTTGAGAGAAAATATCTGTTGCAACCATGGAAATAAGATACCCAAGGAGATACTATGTATGTGTGTGTTTCGGCCAAGAACACAACATGTTCTGTTAGGTAGCTTCATTTCATTTCAAGAAGTCCACCTTCTTTCCCCATACTAAGTAATATTGCACACAGTTACACTCAATGAGAGGGATGAGGTAAACCTATATTGTAAACCTATATTTTAAACATAATATATAGCTGTAACAAGAGTATCAAACAATTAAACTTCAATTATACAGTCTTCCTGGGGACATGTATGGAATACATCTAAGGCCCACCTACTCAGTATCACTCTGCATTGGGACTCACTTCTCTAGAATTCGCTCTAGAATCCTTTGTCCCTTTCTCAATGAAGAGGTATACATTCCCCCTTTCCTGCAGCTCTTTCTGAACCCGGTTGTTCATCACACATCATTCTATGATTCTTTCCAATACTTCCCTTCATCCCTGATGTTTCCTTACCTGCCTTCATTAATGGTCCCCTAATCTTACAAAAACAGCTTGCAAGTCCACCTGTGAAAACAGGAACCAGGAAGATGCATCACAGTGTAATGCTTTATGACCCAATCAGAAACATACCTCTGACAAATGCTCTATATTTCCACAAAACTGCAAGGCCTTGCATTCAACTCTAAGCACCTTGCCATGCTATGGAAGAGGCAGTGAGCACCTGCTATGCATATACTTCTTTATTTAGTTTCCCCCACTAAATGTACTCTCCAAATACTCCAAATCACATCTGCATTCACTTTCCAATCTCTCCCTGCTGCTAAGTATATTCCATAAAGCACATCTAGGCCTTTATGTAAATCCTTTCTATCTGAACTTTCTTCTAAAACTTCATCAAAGCAAACAAAAATAATGCCAAAGGGCAATGGAACTCTAGGAGGAGAAAAAAGATAAACAGGCTAAGCACACTTAGTAGGGAGCAAGTCTCATTGAACTTAACGGAATTTACTTCTGAGTATACATGCTCTGGATTGCATTCATCATTTGATATCCCTACCCAAATTATTTGCCAACCCAGACGAGCGCTCAGCTTTTCAGCACCATCCAAGAGTCAGCTTCTTGGCGTCACCATCAGCTATTCTTATATGTACATATGAAGCTGCCTTATACGTAATCATACCGTTAGTCCATCTGGGTCAGACTCAGTACTGTCTACTCAGACTGGCAGCAGCTCTCCGGGGTCTCAGGAGGAGGACTTTCACATCACCTACTACCTGAGCTTTTTACCTGGAAATGCTGGGGATTGAACCTGGAACCTTCTGCATGGCAAGTAGGTACTCTCTTTCTGAGCCACAACTTCCTGTACAATCATAGTTGCTGTCTTCAATACACAGAGGCTTAGAGGCAAATCCATCTAAGGACAAGGTACTCTTGCCATTATAATATTCTATAGACACTCAAACAGGCATATGTAGAAGGAGAAAGAGTACTTAAATGCTGACTGATAAATGTAGAAAGCCTCATTATCAAATTAAACATCAAGAAAACATGTGGATGCAAACTACTGCAAACCATAATCCAAGAAAAGCTAATTATTTTCTTAACAGAGTAAAAGCCAGCTTCAGCTCACTTCTGTTTTTCTGGCTTTAGGAGGGCAAAAGAGTTCTTCTTTGGTTGGCCATAGCACCCCCGCCCCAGCCACATAGGGTAGAAATAGGAAAAAAAATTAAATGAAAGAAAAATCAGACAAGGCAAAGAAAATACCTTTTCTGTCTTCCTTTTGCCTCTTTTCCTTTCTTCTTTAAAAATCATATCGATGTTGTGATTAACTTGCATTCTACAGCATAGTTGATGTGACAGTCAACCAAATTAATCCCATTATGCAAAATCCAGTTCACAAGTGGTTTTGCTTCTCTCTCTCTTCTTCCCCCCCTTTTTTTGCAAAATTATGTCAATTTCCCCATAAATTGGAAAGACCATGTCAGCTTTCTGTATTGCAAGTAGACACTACACAGTACTGTACGTCTATATTCCTTTAATGCAGAAAGATACAAATTTTAGCTCCGTGGCACAAATTAAGATTCATAACTTTTATGCTGATGCTTCTGTTTACAGCTTGTATGAGAATTACCATTAGGTTCTGCATTCATTTTAATTCTCATCCCTCACATTGTACCAACTACCTGGAGAAAAATGGATTTAAAGCATTTTGCACAGACACCTTAAATAATTGTCATTTAATTATTTTAGTAATAAAAACACACTCATACACAAAAACACAAGAATGAAATTCACAGTATATAGCTTCTTATGTTATGTGTACTGTCGAGAGAATGAATGGCTATAGACACGCTACCCCCGGCATCATTCTTCCTATACTATTATTTTTGTTGCTGGATTTGGCTCTCCTGTAGGTGGCCAAAGCTGAATTCCTTGCATCCAGCCAACCTGTCAAATTAAAAACTTTTCTGATGGTTTCTGGACAAACGTGATACGGAGGGTTAAAGCACTTTAGCCTTTACCACCAGCTCACTAGGCTTCCAACATCTGCTCACAGAACTCAACCAACTGCAGTTCACTCGATTAGAATGCAGCATTGTCAGCACAGATGCTAAATGTCTCTTTTAACAACGTAGGTACAATTTCCAAAAAAGAAGTTGTACACACAAAACTATTCAGCTATCAAATCTGGTCGCTGCACGTGATCTATTGATTATCATAAATGTTTGTTTGATACTGAAGATTCTAGGGAGGTTACATGTGTGCTGTACCTCCATTAAACATGCATCAAGTTGTCAGCACCCTACCATTGGCATTGGGTGAAAATCAGGGGGTGAAGGAGAACAGAAAGGCAACCGCTACATAATTCTGGAATGAAACATGGCCACAACTTCATTGTTTACAGCCATTGGGGCATTCGTACAGCATAGGACACAGGCTGCCATCCAATGCCACCCAATGACTGTCATCCAATAGCATCCCTCCCAGCCAACCTACTGGGAGATAACCAAACAATGACAGGAACTGGGATGCTACCAGGGCACAAGCCACTGCATGGTTCCCCTGCCACCTTGGAATGAAGCTGAATGATAGCTCCTGGGCTGGGCATATCCTCGAATGGCTCTAGTCCAAGATCCCATAATGGGATCCCCAAAAATGGGGGAGAGGGCACACAGGCACTGTCTCCTCCTCAAATGGATCTGGACCAATGCACCAAACTGCCCCCTCCAAAAGTTGTGACTAGAGCATATAAGCAGTAGACCAAGAAGCAATGCACTGAGCCCTAACAGATAAAGGGAGGAAGATGAAGAAACTAGAGAAGGCTGACCATGGCTCTGCAGTGGGCAAGTTATAAATGGTCTGGATAGGCCAGAGGGGAAAATGTTATCTCTTTAGCCTGGCTGGGAGACCCTGCCTCTCAGCTCACCAGAGCAGTCTGTGATTAGGTGCCCTGACCTCAGCTGTGGATCTCCACCCCAAAGCCCCTGAGCTCTCCATGCTACTCCCTGGATTCCACCTCAGCCCTGAGCACTCCATACTACTCCCTGGATTCCACCTCGGCCTTGAGCACTCCAGGCTACTCCCTAGATTCCACCTCGGCCCTGAGCTCTCCATGCTACTCCCTGGATTCCACCTCAGCCCTGAGCACTCCATACTACTCCCTGGATTCCACCTCGGCCTTGAGCACTCCAGGCTACTCCCTAGATTCCACCTCGGCCTTGAGCACTCCATACTACTCCCTAGATTCCACCTCAGCCCTGAGCACTCCATGCTACTCCCTGTATTCCACCTCAGCCCTGAGCTCTCCAGGCTACTCCCTAGATTCCACCTCAGCCCTGAGCACTCCATGCTACTCCCTATATTCCACCTCAGCCCTGAGCCAGAAATCAGCCCCTAAGTAAGTACAAGAGCCCTGTTTCTACTTACAGAAAAGGATGAGAGCAATTTCTACCCATTCTACCTCTCACTGCAGCCCCACCCCCCGCAAACATATTGCACAATGATTGCACAAAGTATGCAAACTCAGTGTATTCTGTTGCATATCAATTAGTTTGGCCCCAGAGCTGGGGCCAAACAGGGGAGGTGAAATGAAGCCTGATAGCACTGCTCACTGTGCTCACCATGAGCCATTGCTCATGGAGGAGGTCTGGTGAATGACTCAGGATTAGTCCTACCCATGGTTAGCTTTACATCATCTTCCATGGTTAGTTACATCAAACACATTTATTTAAAAATATTCCAAAACCTGATCAAAGTCCAGTGTGGGATCCAGCATGCCGCACTGCATTATAAAAATATAATGTGTCAGAGAAACACTTATTGAGAGTTTTTAAAAAATGATCACATGTAGTTTTAGATAATAATTTTAAAATAAAGACCATCAAAGAGGCTTACAATAATAAAACCAGTAAAACTTTAATCATAGGTAATGATAACTTACCACCCCAGCAATCACACACATAAAATCCAAAAAAATGGAATCCAGCAAACCAAATCTATAAAATTTATAGTCACACCGATCATCTTTGTCCCTTTGGGAGATGTCTGACAGCCACAGTTACACATGCTTTGGTAACATCCAAACTAGACAACTGTAGTGTACTCTGTGTGTGCCTGCCTAAAGATGCCTTGCTTTGTGTGCAAAGACTGAACTGGGCAGAAGGAAATACATCACACAGTCTTTGGGTGGTGGCAGCAAGATCATGCATCATCTTTCTTCATAAGGCATGATTATCACCTTCTCTTGCTGCTTTTAGGTGAGCAGTAAGGCCATATTACAGCCATCAACTTTTTGGGTGCAGCCTAGGCTGTCTCTGTTAGAATTTCAAACCATTTAGAGTTGTTTGTTCTTTTATATAGCTAATCTTGCTGCTTCCCTCACTGTCAAGTTTCATGTTTTGTGGATTTTAATACTGTGATTTTATTGTGTAGTGCACTGAATTGTTTCCTAGATGGTAACTTTTATATTTTTTGTTAGCTGCCTTGGGGCCACTATGTGTCAACTGGCAAGATAGAAGTCTTTTAATAAAGAAATATTAAGAATTTTGTTGGATAATATGAACACTCTTAATGGGAGTGATGAGATGAATTTGTTGAGTATTGTTCACTGAAAATCAAAATTATAATTTTTGGAACACATATCTTGATAAACATCTTGTTAAATTGGGGTAGAATATTTAATGAACAACTGTCACCACCACAGAATATGATCCTATTTTGTTTATTTTTTAACTCCTAGAACTCTTCACATTGGACAGCAATTTTCAGGAAATGTGTATGCTGAAAGTGTAGCAAGAATAAACACTAAATTCCATGCTAGTGATTTTTGCATTAAAAAATCTGTGGAATTTTCAGTTCACTGACTGCTGATCATGCACTTGGGCAGACATTAAATTGTTCATCAAAAATGAATGGAAGTGTCATCTGCATAGATTCAAAAACAGTTGTTGTTCTCCAGCAGTGACTGATATATCTCATGGAATGTAGTACGCCCCTTGTATTAGAACAGTATTGTGATGTCATCAGCAATGCACAGCAAATTTATCCACCAAGCTCATAAAATGGCCTCATAGTAAAAAGAAATAGATGGCATGTGGTGAATTCAATGATCTGTTTGATTTCTATGATGGACTGCGCACCCCCTCACTCTCCCACTGTGAGGCAGATTTTCCCGCCAGAATTCAGTTTGCCTCCTTTGGCTAAGCAGCCCCAAGTAGCGTGTTTATCTTTGTGGTTTGAAAGTCTGTTTGTCCCACCATGACAGTTAGATATAATTTTGGCTTTTTATCCCAGCCCAGGAACTTGATGTGGAGAAGCAGGAGCCCTCTTCCTTTTTGTGGGAAATGTCAATAGAGGGAAATGGCAATTGCATAAGTGTAATCAGGAATGAAAGTGGTAAGGTAAAATTTTGCTGATAGTACAGAATACACTTTGAATAAAAGGCAAAATAGTTCCCTTGAATTCTAGTTGTTTATATTCTTGGCTCTTAGCAGTGAGAGGGGTTACATCAATAATGTTTCTTCACACAGTTTCCTGTGACAACTCAGGTTTCTTGGACTTAGTTTAAAACTGCTTTCCTTCACAACAGACCTAGGGTCCTCCTCAGAGCAAAACTTCCTTTAGAAACTGGGCAGGAATTAATCTTCTTCTCCTAAGAACATATAACCCTTCTTGGCTTGAAAGTGAGTCTCCATCTACTTTCCAATCACTCTTGCCAAACACACACTCCCAGTTCTATGGTGTCTGTGTCAAGCATGGTTCAGCTTATGCTGACACTTATTCTGAGAATTCTTAAATAGAATTCTTCTTCAGGACAGTGATTTTACAGTTAGGGCAAAAGTTTCTTCTTTACTCACTCCAGGGGGGGAACATGTCTGACCTTCCCTGTCAGTCTCACTCACAAACTCTCTTTGAATAATCCTGTCAAAAATCTACAGAACCTACAGGCAGGTTCTGACCAATTAGAGAGGAGGGAGCAGCCTGTCACTCAAGTTCTCTATTCCAAGCAAGAGTTAACTCTCCCTCCCAGGTCTCTGATTGCTGCACCTAGAAAACCTGCTTTCAAGCACAGTTTGTCACAACATGATTTTGATATAGACAGGAAAGAAGGAAGACTTCATAACTCTACTGCATCCACTGCAGCATCCCTAAAATTTGTATTGTCGAAGGCTTTCACGGCCGGAGAACGATGGTTGTTGGGGGTTTTCCGGGCTGTATTGCCGTGGTCTTGGCATTGTAGTTCCTGACGTTTCGCCAGCAGCTGTGGCTGGCATCTTCAGAGCATAACCTGTGGCTGGCATCTTCAGAGCATATGAAAAAGCATAACCTTCAAGCAGTATTCAGACCCACCCGAAAAATACAACAGATGCTACGATCAGCAAAAGACAGCAGAGACCCCCTCACCTCTGCAGGAGTATACCGTATACCCTGCAGCTGTGGACAAGTTTACATCGGGACCACAAAGCGTAGCATCCAGACAAGAATAAAAGAACATGAAAGACACTGCAGACTTGGACAGCCTGAAAAATCAGCAGTGGCTGAACATAGCCTAACTCAAACAGGGCACAGTATCTTATTCCAGGACACCAAAATACTGGACAACACTTCCAACTACTTTGTCAGACTGCACAGGGAAGCCATTGAAATTCACAAGCATAAGCAAAACTTCAACAGGAAAGAAGAAACCTTAAGAATGAACAGAGCATGGGCTCCAGTTCTGAAAAACACCAGGCCAACAAAACACTCCACACCCGACAATAGCCCTGCAGAGAAGATTAGCACATCAAGCACCAATCCATATGCAAAAGAACCTCCTCAGGATACAGTGAAGCCTCCCGCCATTAGCATTCCACACCCTGGGAAACTCTTACAGAATGACTCAGCTCAACCCCACCCCTCCTGAGTAGATACAAATGACCTACATCTTTTCCACACTGTGACACTGAGAGATCTCTGTCTTTTGGTGCTACACCTCTGAAGATGCCAGCCACAGCTGCTGGCGAAACGTCAGGAACTACAATGCCAAAACCACGGCAATACAGCCCGGAAAACCCCCAACAACCATCCCTAAAATTTGTCAGATTTGTTGTATGCCCATCAAATTGGTGAAGATAACTAGTGCTCATTTTCAGTAAAGCTTCCAATTCAGACAAAATCCCACACTGATTCTATCTGCCAAACTATTCCAAAGTCATTCAAAAGCATTATAGCCACACACAGAAAACCTTCAACTTCAGATACTCATAGAATAGATATTTTCAAAGAGTAATCAAACTGGCACATCACAGAGGATACAATATGAAGAAACTTTTCCATTTTGAAGTGTTAGAATATTATTCTGTCATAGCCTATACAGATGACTCCTAGAAGAAACCTGTCAAGTCATTGCTGTCGAAAGCATTAGAGGAGCACTATGAAGCTGCTACTAGTAACTTACTTAACACAATCAATAGTAAAACTGCTTGCACTGTAGATGCATTTCTCAAGGTCAGGCAGTCACTATAAACTATTCTATGATATGGTGAAGTCTATTCTGCAGTCCACTGTATGAACCTATGATAAGATTTCTAAGTTCAACAATATCACAATACTGGCCAGAAATAATTTATCAATCAACAATGGTGAGAGCTAAGATAGAGCAATGCTCAGAGTTGAGAATTATGGGGTTATCTACTCTACTGCCAGTTCAGAGGCACCACTTCATTTCATCCAACCATAATAAATCTTTGGAAACATATTTACTCTTTGAAACTTAGATTGTAATGGGTAATGTTTTATCTCTGAACACATCACTTGTGATAAGTGGTGGATTTATTGACAGGAAATAGCATGTTTTTATTTTGACAGTGATTGTTGCAGAACTTCCTGATGTTTATTGTTGTGTGTGAGAGAGAGATACGTGGACATTGGCCCACATTCAGCATGCTATGCAAGTCCACTATATATAGAAAGCAACAATTTAGTCTCCTGACACTGATTTGGTAATACTGAGGTTGATTTTCCTCCTGCCATTTTAGCAATGTATCTATGTGCTTTTTAGTTTTCAGCTGGATCTAGAAAATACCAGCAATTTTATTACAATGTATAACATGTGAGCGAGATCAAAAGCAGACATGATGGAGACCAAGGGCCAATGCTGTCTTCTAGTTTATTTGTGTGCATTTGGATCAGCTAATACTTCAGTTTCTGCTCAGTTTCACTAATCAGATTTCAGATTCAGATTCATTTTATTGTATATGGCCATTGGCCTTCACAATATCAGAACCCTCTCAAACTAATCAAAATTAGGTTTCTTAAGATATTATTAGCATTGGTGGGGGAGTTTTAAAAATCATATGTCTTCTCCCCCTTTTAAAATCACTAATAGTACAGGGATCCTCAGTTTCAGTTGCTAAAACTGAGCAGGGTTTGAAGAGTTAAATTCCCCTTTCCCTTGCGGCAGCACATATGTAGGTAATGTTCCTTTAGGAGACTATGATCGCTGTCATGTCTGTTTTGTCCCTGAGTGTGATATACTTTACCAGCTTTATACATTGCTACAGAATGCAACACAAGCAAGAAAGAAAAGTGATCCTAAGCTGGCATCACACAATGTGATGATCTATAGTTCCCTAAAACTCTAGCTGATGGCAATGTATTAGCACAAATGATGCAACAACTAGAGATATTTGCATTCAGCATTTTGAATCCCAATAACAGCGACTAAGTTTTGTGTGAGCATCAGTTCAGGAGGGTACCATCAAAGTGCACAACTCAATCCAAAATGTCATCAACAGACAATAGTTTTCAGCAGTGAGTCTTCGGAAAAAACCTGGTTGACCAACTTTTGAAAGCTGCTGCTTCTTTCTCCAAAACCATCTCATTTGCTGGTTAACTACAATTGCCATCTGATTAAGATCCAGTAATGAGAGTCATACTGATGACTCCCTATTCATGACATCTTGACTTACATGAAGGATGCACATACAAGAAGTGTAAACCGATTAAGTATCTTTGTTTCAGAAACACTGTTCAGTGCTGCTTATTTTGTGCTTGTTTTACTGAAGATTTCATTATCTGATGCAATTTACATGTGTCAGCTAAATGACTCAATCCAAAATTTCTGGTGGTAATTTTCTTAAGATGACATTAAACATTGCCCTTAATTATAAAGTGGCTAGATAATCCACAGCCACTACAATACTGTCAAAGACCTGAGCATTCAGTCAGTTGTTGCTTCAAGGCTCTGCCATCATTTTTTCCCAGAGATTTAGACATCAGAAGTGGCAGGAGGAACTTTCTAGCCACAGTTTTGAATTAGTGTACCAAATCTGAGTTCTTTAATGTAAAATGGAACTCATAAAACAAGAATAAGAAGCATCTGGTATAATTTTTGCACATCTTCTATGCTAACCCTGGGCTAATGCAGTAAGAATAAAAATTAGTTGTTTATGTAATTTGAGCAATAATGGAAACATTATCTGTATTTACATGCCTCTTTCAATTTTATTTATTTATTTATTTACGTTATTTATAATCCATCTTTATCACTGAGACTCAAGGTAGACTACACAGTGTGAGTCAGTACTATCAATATTGAAGACATTTCAATAAACATGTAATGGAAATGTAATGACCTACATCTTTTCCACACTGTGACACTGAGAGATCTCTGTCTTTTGGTGCTACACCTCTGAAGATGCCAGCCACAGCTGCTGGCGAAACGTCAGAAACTACAATGCCAAGACCACGGCAATACAGCCCGGAAAACCCCCAACAACCATGTAATGGAAAATTGGGCAGAAAACTGAAAAAAATATATTAATAAATAAATAAGTCAATTTCTCTAATATGAGACTATTCCTATTATTCTTTGCACAGTAATGTGTGAGAGACACAACTTGTGAGAGACACAAAAATAGTTTCAGGAAACATATATATTTTAATTCCCATTTTCCTTACAAATAAAAGTTACATATCCGATTCCTGATTCAGCACTTAGGGCATAGCAGAAGGGGAAAGGGAGATTTATGACAATACGTGCATTAGAGTTGGGTCTCCAGTTTATTTCCTCCATTTATGTCCCAAAACAACAGAAATTTCTATTGCAGAAGGATTCAGGCAGCAATTTACCACAGCCGAAGAATCAGACAGTTTGGAATACTGTGAACATTTCCACGTGCACATTAAACCCACAACTTATTGGCTGCTATTTGCTTGAGACGCTAAATATGAATTCTGCCAGCAATCACATTATCATGCCAGACAAGATGCAAACCTGAACCATATGGATGGGGAAAGAGGTCCTTTTTCTTCCATCCTGGTGCTTCTACTCCCTTTCACTCATTGTTTCATCTCTGTTTTAAATGGACTGTCTATTTTCTCATGGCATCAGGAGGTGCGGGCAAGTGGGAGCTGTTTGGGAGAGAAAGTGTTTCCTTTTTAAATAAGAAAAACTGTGAACAATAACATACCCACTGTTTCCTCATCAAACATAAGGCTTTGCAAAAAGTTGTAATAAAATAAATGGAAAACATTTAAAAATCTGTGCTGCAGATTTAGCCAAAATTGCACAGAGCTGCAGATGCCCTCTGCCTCAGGGAATGACTAGTGTATATGCTTTTCAAGGCCTTGTTAATATGGGTGCTTCCAATTGGCAAGGAAAAAAATCTTGTTAATGCTATGCAAGTGTAGCCCTGTTTTCTGCTAATTGTATATTTACAGCCCTCATGCAAAGGACATTGTTTAACCTCCCAGCTCCTACCTCTTGCCATTGCTGATGCTGCTGTAAAAGAGAGTTTCTTTTCTCTTCAAAAGGACACATTTATGCAGCAGTGTTGGAAGAAGGGAGTGTGTGCATGCTGTCTAGAAAAACATCCATCAGTGAGTCTTCCTGTGCCATTTTGAGTGGTATTTGAAAGACTGGAGAAGATTCTTCTGTACACATGGTCTGCACTGTTGGCTTCAGCAACATGGTTCCTTTCACTATACCTTAGGAAAAAGGTAGGGAAGCCAGAAATCAAACAAAACCAAGTGCTTTGAGCATCATATAAACACAAACATCTTGACTGCAAGCAGAGGCCAAACCAGTACTGGGATCTCCATTGCTCAGCTTGACTGACTTGTTGAGAAATAGAGAACCCTGGTGCTAAAGCACTGCTGTGTTAACCACTGCCCTGACATGGCTGAGAACAAATTAGTGTGCATTAGCACCTCCAAGCAAAATGGGTTGCTGAGAGGAAGCAAGACACTCAAACACTTCCCTTCAGGAGGAGGAGGAAGCCAGCCCCTAGGATACTATAGGGAATCCAAAGATCTGTGTTTATTTGCACAAATAGAGATTTCCCAAGTGGAGGAAGATGGTGATCTTGCCTGCACTGAAGATGCCACAGAGCGGTAAACATTAGAGATGTTTTCAGTTAAGTTCATTTTCCTTTTAAAAAGAACTTGATTCAACTTCAATATTTAACAAGTTATTAAAACTACACATTTTAGTTATTCGATTGCCTTTCATTTCTGTGGGTTTCAATTAGACATATTTTTGCCTGTAACGTTGTATCCCTTCACTCAAAGGATCCTCCGTGCCAAATAGAAGAAAGAATCCCCATTTTACAAGCAAATTTTTGCTTTCTGACTGAGCCTTGGCTTCAGTCATCCAAGAAAGCAAGGGATACATCAATAATAATAATAATAATAATAATAATAATAATAATAGTTTACAAAAAAGCATGGGGGTATCTATTTTTAAACAAAATATAAGAGGTTAACTTGACCCACCAATACCAGGAGTCACAGAAGGGTAGCATTCCCCTTTCCTCAGTTGAAGTTCGTTATTTGAAGAAGAGTTTTTAAAGAGACAAAAGGCATAGTATGGGGACCAAACTGGCAACTTTTTACAACCCTCTCATAGTAACAAGTGATAAAATGTTCTTTTTTCTATTGGAGCTAGTGGAACAAAGTTGAAGAATTCCTCAATGAGGACTAAAGGCTTGGAACTTGGGCTAGCTGGGTTAATTTCCCCATGCAGAGGTACCTGCAGGGACCCTTCTGCCTCACATTATTTTCTTTACAGTATATGTGAAAAGGACTAATGTAAATAACCTCCTTCACATGTAGCCTGATTTATTTATATCATGTTTTTATTTATGCTATTTAGAACATTTAGAAACCAATATAAAGATGCTCCCAAGACTTGGTATTTGGGTGTGTTTCATCAATCTGCAGTTATAGTGAAGTGGCACTTTAACCTCATGAAGTTCAGCTGAAAACTGGAGAGTACGGGGGGGCGGGATAGTTTTATATGGAATATCTAGTTCATTTTTTTTAAAAAATCTATAGAATACCATATCAAGTGAAGATCATTGTGTGAGTGCAGTCTACAGCCTGCTACAACCATTTGAATTATACCACACAATACAAGAGGTAAAATTGGTCTAGTATTTAAAAAAAAAATCCAGCGTACAGTGGTTGCCAACACTAAAAACATTTTTTCCTCTCTCCTTTCTCTTTTTGCATTTTAGACCAGAGCATCAGGAGCATTTCTATACTGGTTTCTAAATGTGTGGGTGTGTTTGTTTAACATAAATATTGTACAATTGACCACTGAGGAAGGCCTGAGGGCCAAAACACGTCTGGTCTGTCTTTGTGTCAGTCATTGGACTGTAACATCATCTGCATATGGGGAATGTTTTAGTTAATTTTAACAGATGCATGTAGCCTGTAATTTAGGCCCCATGTTTTAAACTTGTTTTTAACTACAACCTTGTCTATACTTATAATAAATAAACTTGACCCAGTATTTTCCCTATCCTTGTTTGGGATGAGTCTGTGGGGTCTTCCCCGCCTTTTTCTTTTCATTGATCGCATCCTTTCAGTCTGCTCAATGGATATAACTGTCCAGTTTCCAAGACTACCCAGCATCCACATGTGTACACATACACATTATAATAGGGCATACACATGTAAAATCTAACCAGCGTAAGTCTAAACAGCATGGTAAAGAAACCATTTACAATTAAGGATCAATATCCTTATGGGGACCTATATGTGTTGGTTTTCATGCATGTGTTTGCCTCAAAGTGCTGGAGGGAGACAGGTTCCTATACCCTCCCATCAGGAAAGAGAACTCAGTACTTACCAGGAAGTGACATCACTGTGCCAGGGGCAGGCATGCTCCTGCACTTTGCGCTGGGCCAATTCAGCTAATCTTGGGCCCAAATTGGCCCCTGCAAAGCATGTGTGATGGACTCAGCTTCAGATGCTGAGATTTCCAGACAGTAAGAGAATGATTGATATGTTCCCCCCCTCCCCCGCCACCAATGTGGCTAGCCTGAAATGGCAGTTGGGGATGGAATGTTGGGGAAGCTGTCAGTTGGGGTTGGAGACTAAACAAGAGATTGAAAGAGAGTTGGAGCCTGGCTTCAGACCAGAGAGGGTCAGCCAGAGAATCCTCTGTGAGAGGAAATAATGTTTGTGAAACACTTTTGGTCCTAGGACTAAAGTGGGGAAAACCAGCACTAACTCCTACTTAGACTCAAGAGATCTGGAATTATAGAGGGCCAAGGAAGTGGGTAGAGAGGAGTCTCCCCTTCAGTGCCAGGAACAGGGATATAACTATAACGTCTGCCCAGTATCTAGGAAGGGTTTATCTCAGTGGAGCACCCTAAGGTCTGGAGAGGAGGGAAAGTCGTGCTGTATTTGTGTTTGAGTATATAAAGTGTAACATCTGTGAAGCAGTGTCAACCTCTGAACAAAGCCAGCAACCTAGTGTTATTCCAAGTGTTTTGTGCCTCACACCAGTGAAGTTCTTGTACAAAAACCTGAAGAACAAACACCTGCCTACCTGCCTTTTGATTTTAACCTTCTGTAAATAAACCTTCAGTTACATTTTGAACCTCCCCAAGCCTTGTGTGCCAGTTTCTGCTAAAGGGAAGTGCAAACCCCTGATCTGTCCCCTACTAAGACTTGGCTGAGTAACTAATTTTAATATTTCCTGAGGGTGGGACAAGAAGGAAAGTTGAAGCTTAACATCAACCACGCTACCAGAGGCATCCCAGCCCAGTATACAGTTTCATAGGCTTAAAGAGGAGAAGTTTTACCTCAGGGTAGGGGAAGATCAGCCCAAGCCTGAGTTGGACGTGGGTTTGTGGCAGCATGCGAACATGCCATTATGACATCACTTGAGGAAGTGATGTCATCATGCCCTGTTGGGAATGTCCAGGTTGCCTGCCATTGGTGAGCAACTGCCTGGCAATTTGCCACCTCCCACCAATCACAATTGATCAGCGGGCGACAGAGCAGACCACTGGGAGATTGCCTGTCACTGACAGACCACTGGGAACCCTAGGGATAGGCTTCTTACCCCACCATTCAAGGGACCAAGATTTAGAAAGTATAATTTGATCCAGATCTAAATGGTCATGGCTAAAATGAAGATAGAATGTACCATAAATTCATTACCACAGTATATTTAGAAGAAAGATCAAGGGGCCCTGTCATGGATAATTATGTAATAAACAAGCACCTCATTGTTTAGTAGCAACATATTATGCAAAATAAAACTGATAATGTTTAAGATTGCATTCACATACAGAGTTGGATCCACAGGTAAATTCCACTGATGGAAGTGTTTGTCTTCACTACAATAGGATTTCCTCCTCTCTCCCACCGAAGACTAAAATGGTTCCCATTTCAGGAAAACCCCTCCTCCTGCAACACACACACACACACACACCAGAGGAGCATGAACAAACTGGAGATCTGCGGTAGACAAACAGAAGATCTGCTAATTGAAGTTTTCCACAGAATTCAAGCCAGTTGCTAGATATTATATACAAAGACAGGCATCCCTCAGAGAAAGAGAGGACTTGGGAATTAGTGAGAAGAATTTTTCAGAATCAATAAGAGCAAGAAATGATATAAACAGAAAGGACAAAAATATATATACCCAGGCTTGATGGGCCTGATTACAGGAAGATATTGCCCAGTCTGACTTTTGCTCCTGGAATTTAAGTGGGCATTGTCAAGTTTTACCTTGAAGCCATAATATCTAAAAACAAGAAAACTATCTATTATCGGATACAGATTCTTATTTAAAAGGCTTTTTTATATGCACTGACAACCATGAAAATATGAGCAAAAGTCATGATAAACTTGGCAGCAAATTGCCATGGTGACACACTAATCTGATGAGTTTTAAAGATTGTTTTTAAATTATCCCGTGTTCTTAAAGTTTAGGAAATTCAGATTCTACTCTTCAAATATTGTTAATTTTTATGTCCTGGGACCTGTACTTTAAAACTTGGAATTTTCCTAGTGTTTTCTTCTACTTGGTACCTTGCAGTGGTCTCCAGTTAAAAGCAATTATGACAATTCTAAAAATGGGGAAACGTTGTAGGTATGCAAAATTGTGCATCAGACAGCACATAATTGTGCACTTCTGTGGCAAAATTCCAATGGAAGAATACATATACACTCAGGTAATACATCATTTAACCATATGCATAGATGGATATATGCATATAAACAGTCACATACACACACACTTATTCATAGTGCCTTCCTCAAATGACTTGCAGCTGAATTTGAAAAACAAGTGAGGCATGTCTCAGACTTGGGAGATATGCCTAAAAACCAAGAAAAAATTATTTTTACATTCACTGCCAGATATTGCAGCGCTACAAGGCTATATGTAGATAGGGAATAACGTGCAGCTTATCATGTCAATGATAGATTCCTCTGTGCCATTTAAGATATAAATCATTAATTCAAATAATAAATTCTGTTTACAATACAAGAAAAAAAATCATTCCAAACTCAGTGAAACATGAAAAGCTTTGGCACATAGATCCCCAATAGCTAACAACTGTATTGAATGCTGAGCTAGAGATTCCATTTCATACTGGAAAGGGGAGAGGTGTCAAGGACAGTTTTTTTTCTAGTGGACCAGTTCAAAGAAATCCAAAGGATTTCAGGTGAAAGTATGCAAACAAAGAACAAAAACAGAGGCAGCTGGAGAATTTTGCTTCTGTGGCAAAAAACAGACAACACCCTGTGATAGTGACTTAAAAATACTGTCAATTAAATATTTGACAGTTTCCTGTGCTTTAGTGGTATCCTGAAATTTGCTGCTTGAATCAAGCTCTCTCTCCCAGCCTATGCAGGAGACGTGCTTTACGTGAACCAAATGGAGAAGATCAGTCCAGTGTCCTTGGAGGTTATGCAGTCACCCTACTTTGAGAGTCTGAGAAGCCTAATTACTTCCCAGGATTATAGGAAGGGTCACGAGTCAAGACACAACTAAAGTTACCTGCTGCAGGAACAAAATGGTTTGAGAACTAGGTCTGTCCTAACCTTTGGGTCTACAGATTGGGAATGTGCAAACAGCAATTACAAATCTCTGATGGTGGTATAGGTTTTCCTATGTATAACCAACTAGAGACACTTGGGAAAGGATTGCTATAACAGCCTCGTGAATTCTAGTATATTGTCATCTCCCAGGACTATGATACACTAACAATGAGATTTGCACTGGTGCTGAAAAACTGCTATTTTTTTAAGTGACTGTGAATTACTGTACAACATGGATATATTAAACTGTACCATGAGCAATATTTTTTGGCCTTGGAATGTCTTAATATTGTGAATGTTAGTGAGTTTTCTTGGTGTAGCAATCCCTGCACTAGTCCATCTAGCAACTACAAAATTCAAAATATTAAAAGTTTGTTGTTACATGCGTGCATGTGCATATTACACACAGAGATTCACCATAGTAGAAGCTGCATTATAATCAACAGAAAATACAGAAAAAGCAAACACGGGTTAAACCTTCCAAATGCAAGAAAGTGTCATAGATCATTCACAGAACCATGGAGATGAAGTTAAAGCTATGTGCTTTACACTTGCTTCTTTTGATCTCTGACTATTCTCTAGATAGATTCTTTAAATCCTTGGCTCGAAACAAGAAACTCAATAAATAGAATCATCAAAAAATTCTTCCTTCATGTTGCAGAAGCTTTTCAGTTCATTACAATGTTATTAGTCAGTCTTCATAAAAGTGCTATGCATCTTTATTAAAAATGGAAGTTCACATCATTTTATGTCCCCATAAAAATGGGCGGTGGTAGTCTTGATTAATTTCTTCACGTACTGTGAACTTTACAGCAAATTGGACAGCGTAATTCAATTCCTACTTCTTAGGATTTTTTTTTTGTTGGTAGAAAATTGAAATAATTCATATGTAATCATATTGCCTTTGCAAGAGAAATTTAAGAAATAATATCCTGAAGTAATGATTGCATGGCTTAATTATTAATGCCACACTTTCAGGCATGACAGCATGCATCTCTTTTATCAAGCAAGTCTCTTATCCAAAATGTTTCCCACCAATATTTTGATGTTTCCTGTACACTATGGGCACTCTCTGTTGAGAACTTCTGCACAAGCCTTAAGATCAAGCAAGGGTCAGACATCTGCAAGAATCAAGGCCCTCCCGGTCATCACGGTACAGGCCTGGCATGCTACCCCCTGGGTTTTTCCTCTGGCTCCCTTTCTGCCAACATTCCTCAGAGATGTGAAAAGCTTGCTTCATTTTGTATGTGGAAATTAGCATTAATTTCATACTCTCCTGTTGCTATTTTTATTTGCTCTGCTGCTTGCTGTTTTGCTGTTTTATATTTAATTGAGGATTACAAAGATGGAGGGGCTTTAAATAATTTGTATGCTGCTTTGGCATTTTATGAAAAGCAAATAATACATTTTGTGTATTTAAAAATGTCCATATTTTCCCATTATATCCAAATAAGGAATGTCAAAACAATGCTAAGGAATTCAAAGTGCACATTAAATTGCCAGTGAATGTAATCGATTTTGCATTTTCCAACATTAACGTCCTATTGTGTTTTCAGGTTTGCCCTGCTGCCAGTGAGGCAGAATGCATGCAATGTGAATGAGAGATAAAATCAAATGATGTCCCACAACATCCATTCTGTGAATGTGTCCCAGCTCACAGATCACTACAGTTCAGAAGAGTTTTGCTTCTATAAAGTGGAAAATCATAACAAATTGAGGTGACTGGAAATGTCAGTGAGTATGACATTTGCGGTCACTTCAGAAGAACATCTTCCAGTGACAGACTTTGAACACAGGTACTGTTGCACTTTAAATACAGCAGCATCTGCAATGACTAAAACCAGCAGTAACATGATAAAATGAAAATTGAAGAATGACACCAGGTGAGTCTGGTACACATTTCAAGTACTTGTATGATGTAATGGCCATTGTTGTTAGGTTGTGCTCCAGAACGAATCATTTGAGAGAAACAAATCAAAACAGGTTTTTGATTGTGAGCTTTGAACAACAAACTCTGAAGAATAAACATTTATTTATTTATTTATTTATTCAATTTATATACCGCCCATCCCAGGGGAATAGCAAACTCCTGTTTGCTATTCTGCAGTCACTCTACTGCTACTCTACTGCTACTCATCAGTTACTGGGCTCAATTCAAGGTATTGGATATTGCATGCAAAGCCCTTCATGGCCTTGGTCCCTCATATCTACAGGACCACCTCCCTCCCTATATTCTGCCACAGCAGCTTCGCTCATCTGATCAGGGTCTTCTCCAGGTACCACCCAGCAAATGGGCAAAATCAACAGCTGCCTGTACATGTGCATTGTCTGTGGTGCCTCCGCCTTATGGAATGAACTGCCTAGCTTTCCTCAAACCATTACAAGTAATGGGGCTTTGTTATAAAAAATGGTTCAGAAAGATGCTTTGGTAAAGGAAGAGGAATTGTAGACTATACTACTGTGTACTGTCTGTTGATGTAAGTTTTCCCCTACTGGGTAGCTTCCAAATACTTTATATGTCACATCAAATTGCTTACATTTTGTTTCAGTATTGTTTCAGATCTGTATTTTGATTTTTGCTTGTTTTCTGCAATTTATACCCTATTGTATTGTTTATTGAGTGTCCCAGCCATTGATCATATACTGTCTAATCCTTCTTGAGTCTCAGTGAGAAAGGTGGACTATAAAGAACATAAATAAGTATCTGGTGATGTGGCATCTAACAAAACTACATATTTACAAGAAACTTGCTCACTTTTCACCAATGCATTATTCCGCTAAATGACATCATCATAACCTTTCCCTATTAATCATTTTGTGGGTATAATGTGGCAAAAAACAAGTCACCACGCACACAGAAACCCTATACCATGTAATGAACATACAAAAGTTATAACCAGATGTGACCTCCTTCCATTCCCAGTTTTTCAGTTGTTCCTGATAACAGGATCGATGGAGGTCACATCTCCCGTCTCTTGGCATTTTCGTCAAGCTTTCACTCTTTGAGTAGCCATTTTGCTGGTGGAGGAGAGCTTACAGGAGCAAGATGCATTACTGTAAACCTCTCAAACGTGAAGTATGTGGCCAAGCAATCTCCACACCTTTTCTGTGGCTTATAAAAACTGAAGTATGGAGCAGGAATGTAATTTTAAAAATTGTTGTCCCTATAGTCATAGCTCAAGTTTTCAAGGGGGTTTATAACATTAACATATAATTAAAATATTAGATAACTAAAATACAAGCATAACTATGACAGCAGAAATAACAGCAACAATAAAGGCAATAGGAAAACAAAAGCTCAATCAATAGAATTAGGCCTCATCAAAGGACTGTGAAAATTCATGTGTCTTCACTGGTACCTAAGTGTTCCAGCACCACTATTTGAGAAGAAATTTATTGTTGACTTGGCTAAAGTACAAAAAATATATTGACCAGAAGAAACCACTGTGGATTATACCAGCTGAGGTGATCAACCCAAATTTAGAGTATAAGGGAAAAGAATGGCTTACCCTCAAGGACTTAACAGAAGTAGCAGATAAAGAGCTGAAGCTCAAACCAAATGAGGAGTTGCCTTTTAAGTATGGTTGGTTACAATACAGACAGATAAAAGATCTATTTGACTCAGACCAAAGGAAAACAGGTTTTAGAATTAATAACTCAGAATTTGAAGAACTCTTGTTGGGAGATAATACTAAAGTGATTTCAAAAATGTATAAATTGTTATTGAAGTGGTTCACAGAAGATGAAACAGTCAAGGTACAGATGGTAAAGTGGGCAATAAATTGTAATAATGAAATAACAATGGAAGCATGGGAACAATTGTGGAAAAATACGTTAAAATATCAACATGTACCAGTATAAGAGAAAATGGCTATAAAATGCTATATAGATGGTATTTAACACCGAAAAAATTAGCCATAGCCAATAAACAGCTATCTAATAAGTGTTGGAAATGTAAGGAGCATGAAGGCTCTCTGTTTCATATGTGGTGGACTTGCCATAAGGCTAGAGACTTTTGGTCTAAAATTTGTGTTGAGATGTCTTTGATACTTCAGTATAATGTTAAAAATCCAGAAATATTATTATCTTTGCATTTAGAAGATGTTAATAGAAATGATAAGACATTGTTATATTATATGATAACAGCAGCAAGAATGTTATATGCTCAATACTGGAAGAAAGAAGAAATACCTGAAATTGAAGAATGGACAAGGAAATTGTTGTACATGGCTGAAATGGACAAGTTAACAGGAAATTTGGAAGATCAAGATCCAAATATGTTTTTGGAAGATTGGAAAAAACTAAAAAAATATATGGAAAAGAGATGGGATGTTAAGGGACAATTATGGTCTTTCGAAGGGTTTTAAAGATATTAAGTAAGATAAGATTTAGTTAAGATCTTTACCAATAATGAGATAAGAACAACTATAGTATAGAAATAATGTGATAATAATAATGAGGGGTTGGAGTGCTGTTGGAAGTCAATATGGAATAGGGGGAGGGGAGGGGGTGGGGAAATATATCTGTGGGAAATAAAATGAATTGTACATGTGTTTTAATCCGATTGTATTGACCCATCCAATAAAAACTATTTTACCAAAAAAAAAATTCATGTGTCTTCACTGGTACCTAAGTCTCCAAAGAGCAAGTCTTAGGTATGTAGTGATGGAATGTATAATTGGGACAATTCCAAATATTTAATAGTGTTACCAGGGCCGGATCAATGGGGGGGGCAGGGGTGGTGGTCTGCCCCTGCCACGCCAAAGAAGGGGTGCCGGGCGCAGCTGCCAGCCCTGGGAACACGGTCATGGTGCTGAAACTTTTGAACTCCTTTTCCCAGGGCAATTCACCTGTCTCCTTCTGCCACTGTCTTCCACCAGCTGGTGGAGACTTTTTTTCTCATTTGGTATACTCCTAGTAAATGCTTATCAGCCCTCCTCCCTCATTGTGTGTGTGTTTGTACATCTATATATTCTTATTGTATTTATATAGACATTTTAAATATTATTTTAATGTTTTAAATGTTTGAATGCCTGGTGTTCGCCACACGGGGATACTATTTGGGTGGAAAGGTGGCATATAAATGTTTTAAATAAATAAATATACTAGTGCCTTCACATAAGATCATTACAGCAGGCATGGAATATGGGCTGTTTTCACGTCTTTAAAATCAAGAGATACTCACGGAAGGCTGCCTGCTTCCTTGCACAATTTTTATGCCATCCATGATGATGGCACTTTCATGGCTGCCTGCCTCCGATTTGTAAACAGGTGGCATCAAAAATCACATGAGGAAGCAGGCAGCCTTCCGTGAGTATCGTGCTATTTTAAAGACGTGTGAAAATGGCCATGATTTTGCGGGAACAATAAAGACTTTTTGCCTATATGTGGTGATCGCAATTGTTCCTCTTCAGTACCTGATTATTACCATCTCACTGCATGCTTATGAAATACATATGGAACCCAAGTGGGTGCCCTTATACCAGTTGCTCTGAGGCCAGTTTTGACCATGTGACCATTGGGGTCAGGGCTGAGTTGCTACCCAGCACTGTTACTGTTCTGTAACTTGCTATACACTTTTTTCAGTGGAACAGTGTAGTTAAAATGGTTGTAGGAGAAGCAGCATAATTCTCTTGTGGCCCAATAGCCATAGAACAGGTGCCTTCATATGCCAAATTGCTCAAGACAGATGTTGACATGAAAAGATAAACAGGGTATAATCCTTAAGTCCTTGAAGGCGATGATAAGGTTTCCCTTGGTGTCAGTGGTACAAGATTACATTCAGTTTGTGCACAATAGTGTAGTACAGCTTACTAGGATGAAAAAAAGAGATGACACACTTCATGAAATTGTACTGTTGGTACAATTAGCCCTCCCGCCAATATGATTTCTTAAACAGTAAATTTGCTACAAGGACTCACCAAATGCAATAGGGGTAGTTTCCATTTTGGTCCACGTGTGTTTGTTTCTGAGCTGGACAATGGAATGGAATTCACAGCAATAGTAAAATCAAGATAGTTCTGAATTATATTGTAATTTGTTGCAGGAGATTTATGAATATTATTTTTCTATAAAATCAAACATTTTTCATTTTACTATTTTTAACCTGTAAGTGGAATAAAACTGTGCATCTAGTAGTATTTCTAAATGCAGTTGGTACCAAACATCAGTGTTAGAACTGAATTACATGTGCATGCAGTTATACAGCGCACATAAATTGTGCCTTTATGTTTAACTTGTCTAATCAGCTCACCATATCAAAACTTAATAAGTAGCTGCTTCTCATTTAAAGGTCTAGTAAAACTGCAATTACTATGGCTGTAAGATGCCTTGTTTCTAAAACTGCATTAAATAGTTTTATAGATATGGTTAGAAGCCCTTGTGTAGTTGTTTTTATGAAAGTGAATGAGTTCATTAATAATGGAAGCTGGAGACAGAAATACAAGTTAGGAGCTGGGAGAACTACTTTTGTATTTGAAGCTCTATCTCACAGATTTTTAAAATGCCATTGGCTGCAATCCTTATTATGCTAAAGTCAGTGTCAAAGTTAGTGGTATTTTTGATTGTTTTAGCATAGCAATCTGAAACGAGGATCTCTTTATAATCTCTGAATAATACATTATTTGACACATGTAAGTGTGTTAAAAAACCATTAAAGGTTCTAATTCTGGTTGTATTTTATCTGTCTATATAAAGACAAGTGTCCTGACTGACTCACCAATGCCCAGCCCAAACTCCTGGACCTAGAAACATAAAATTTGGAGAGAACATTCCTTTTGTGATGTAAAGACTCACTAAGAAGGGAGTTTAAGAAATTTGCCCCCTAAGGGGGTAAAAAGGGGTAAAATATTTATTCCCATAAGGATACAGCTTCCCTGTGTAGCTGGCAGGCTGCTCCCCCTCCGCCAACTGCCAACTCGGCCACTCTTCCCTGAGGTTATTTCCATATGCGGCCTGATTAGTCATCACCTCAACACTCTAATCAGTATGCAGTTGCTGTTGGGAGTCATTGAATGTGTCCTGAGGTAAAAAAACACCTCCCAATCTTCCCCTCTGGAGTTGCCAATTTCCCTGTGGGGCGTGGCCTTCCTGTGTGGCTGGCAGGCTCTCACCTGCTCACACACACACCCCTGATTGGTCAGCTATGGAACTCTGTTCTGAGGTAAAAATCAGATCAAGGAAATTGCAGACAGTTGAAGAAAGACAGTACAAGACTCCTGAAAAGGGATTTTATATAAAAGTCAATATGACAACTGAGTTTTTAAATGTTTATGGGGAGATGGTGCACGATCTTTATAGAGGTCTCACATGAACCTGCTGAAGTGCCCACCACACCACCCCTCACTCAGTCCAACTCCACGTCACACCTCTTGCTGCCATCACCTCTTACTGCTACCAAGAAGCCTTTTGGCAGACGTCGTGCAAAATACACCAATGCTAAAAGGAGGAAGCAACTTAGAGATGCAGCAAAGAAATATGCACATCATACCCCTGTGGCCAAGTACCAGCAAGATCATGCCGAGGTGCATAGAGTCTCTCTATGAGCAAAGCAATCCTGGAAGACAAGAGGTGCTTACTTCCACGGAAGGTCAAGGCTCACTCAGGTATGGCAGATGATCCTTTGCTACCTTCAAGCTGCCTCTTAACCTCATCCATGCAGAAACACCCCTGTTCAGCATCTCAAAACAAAGCAACATTGCCCAAGTGCTGCAGAACTGTAAGCTCATTGTTTGGGATGAGAGCACCATGGCACACAGCGGGTGTTTTGAGGCACTGAGCATAACCCTCAGAGATGTCAGGGGCAACAAGAGAGTGATGGGGGAGTCACCGTGCTGCTGGCTGGAGACTTCTGATGGACTCTGCCAGTGGTCCCAAACAAAAATTTTTACATACCCATAAGTATTATAACTGGATTTAAAGTAGTTAAATACTGTAGCGAAGCACAGGCATCAAGCTAGTTAGTTATAAAAGAGTTGTGTGACTCTGCCTTTGTGTACCATCCAGCCTTTCTAACATTTTGTTACATAGTCTATGTATGTACGATCAGTACTAGATACAGCAGTGGACAAAGAGTCATGGCAACAGAGTACAGTGAAGGCTAAGCTTCTTTTCCACACAATTCAATGACTGTTAATTTTCACAGAAGTCCTTCCATTAACTATAATAATAATGAGATGAAAATAAAATTGAGACCTACTAATTTGGTTTGGTTCTGGGGTGATCCTGAAAAGCGGTTTGCACTTTTTAGCTGTAATTCCAGCTTTTATTTTACCTTTTCTTGAAAAGCCACTTAGGGTACTCCTACTTTGAGAATTTCAATCTAAGAAGAAAGAGCACAATTTCAGTTTGAACTGAAAGGAAATCATCATTAAAAGATCAGTAAAGTAGAGTCCTATCTATCTCTTCAGTGGGCCAAAATGTACACTTCAAAAGAAAAAAATCTTAGATTTGCTATAAATGCAGACCAGAGAGGAAACAGCAGATGGGTAATGTTTAAATTACAAACCTAAGGGAAGCTTTTTTCACAGAAAACTCTTAAGCTGCAGCTCTGCAGCTCTTAAAATAAAGATTTTCTGTTTCCCTCAGTGACTCACTAAACCTTTATTTAGACAGTTGGTGAAAACACCACATCACATATTTCATAAAAAAAACCCTGCATTTTGAAGCCATACCCCCCCCCCTTTATATAAAAAGGCCAGCATCCATAGTTAGCCTTTCTAGGTTATTTTTTTTAATCTTAAATGCATTTTCAAATGGCTAATATTCCTATGCAGACTCACAACATAGCACCCTCTGGTGCACATATTACAGTGAAAGATTAGAACTATTACAAGGATTGTGTTCACTTTCTGGTAGACATTTCCCAGAGATGAATTTTAATATTCAGATATACAACAGAAACATAATGATTTAAATAGATCATTGTGCTCTTCAAGATAAGTAGGGTTTTTTTCCTGAATTTTCCAGGATTAAGGAGAAAATCAAAGGAAACTAAGGCTTTGAGAGGTTTGTTTTAAAAAAAATACAGCAAGGATACAAAAGATTTGCTCCATAATTATTACTCTGAGACAAACCCTAATAATTTCAGAATGTGACTGGCATATCTCCTTTCCATACAGATCTGTATGGGCTTTCAGAAATATATCTCCACCACCCCTGCCCTCAAGTTCAAGAGTGAATCCAGAAGGTTACTTTAAGCATCAGGTCCACCCCCTTCACCATGCTAAAACATCACTTATTACAAGATAAAAGAAATTATCTGCCTTAGATTATTTATTCTCCTTCAACTTGGCTACAGCATTTCAGAGTTAGTTTACATGTAATAACCAGAACATCACAGCCTTTTAAATGACTCTAAGCCGTTGCTCTTAACATGCAGTCAGTCATTTCTGTGTAGGAATTCACCACCACTCAAACTGGGCAGTTTTTTACCAAACCAGCCTAAAACTGTTTGCAGTGGGTGGTGAAAACTTGAAGAGGGGCCATGGGCAGAGGTACGATATATGCTTTGTACACAGATGTAACATCCACGTTCCTAGGCAGAAAACTTGCAAATACCAGTGCCAGGAGGCAACACTGAACACAAGCTTTAGCATCTAAGCCTTTTCATTGGCTCTTCATAGTAAATGGTTGATCACGTGAGAGACAGAATGCTGGACTTGGATGGACCACTGCTGATCTTATGTTCTTATATTTGCAGTGTAAACCTGGCATCTTCAGTTAAATGTTCTCTGGGTGTAATTAGATGATATGGTGTCTCTAGAGACAATCACAGCCTCTGGAATCCTCTTGTTTTAAAAATGCTGTGGGGCCCAATCCTACTTGGGGTCATTATGTAAGAAACAGGTTTACCCTGGATATTTATTAGCCTAAACAGTTACATCCATATATTTGCCTGCAATAGTGTAACATCACTGTACCTGGAATATCATTGTACCCTGTTGTGCTGATACTGTTTTTGGTATGTTCATCCTCTGCATCGATATATGGGCTCTGCAAGTCCTATACTGCAATCCTATGCACACTTACTCCACTCAAAGTCCATTGAAACCATGGGCTTAGACTGGCATGACTCTACATAGAATTACACTGCTAGGTGAGGCACTGAACACACTTAAATTCCAGTGTTTCTGGACTGCTATGACTTGACATAACTTTCTACCATCAATTAATGGTATGTGGTTCAATGCACTTTTTGCCAAAGTTATTAAAGCTAAATTGAAGAAATTTATAGTGCAATTCTATCTTATGCAGAGTTACAGCAGTCTAAGTCCATTAATGGTCTTATTCTAGAGTACCTCTGCAAAGGATTGAACTAATTAGTTACTGATGAATATAGCTACACCAACAATTATGCAACCTAAAGGCATGGGGGGGTGTCCTTCATGTATCATTGTTTGCAGTTTCAAGCTGCCAAGTGTCAGTATTGATTAATCTCTCTCTACAACATTAAATAAGTGAGTTGTCTGCAATTGCACTTCTGTCTCATCCACTCCAAAACCACACAGAGATAATGGTGTCTTCCACATGCACAGTGACATCGAGTTTTCTGGGTATTTGATCGACAAGGGTTGGATCCACTTTTAGGCTCTGTAATTCTGCACTTGGGGAGTGGAACTGAAGTGGTTGTTTATTCTGCCCTAGAAAAATGCCCCATTTCTACTGCCAGCTTTCTGGTTCATCAGTTGATTGGCTGAGGACTTGTCAGTTTCCTCAGTTGATCAGCTGAGGAAACTTGCAAGGCATTGTTTTTAATGCACTGATGTTGCATTAAAACAATATTGCAATATTGTTGTCTTAAAAAAATTAAAAGGGATTTACTTCTTACTGCTGAGATTAACGTGCACACACAACTCACTTTTTAGTCCTCTCAAAATTTCTGTTAGCCATATTGCAGCTGAAAGTCTGAGGAAACTTGCAAGGTTTTTATTGCAAAATAGCAACATTGCAATGTTGTTATTTTTAAAAAAATAAGAAACAAAAACTAGATTGGTTCTTATTCAACCAATCAGGACATGGGGGATAAAGTGAACGGCCGGGCTAGGGCCAGGCCTCGCACTGAAGAAAGCATTCTGCACTTCAAAAAAGTCATGGTTTGACTTTGCTAGGAAAAAAATGGGGGTATGTGTGCAGGGAGAAAAAAACCCAGAAAACCTGGGGGAAAATCAGTTCTGCAGCTGATGCTGTCTTTCACTGCACATAATACAAAAAAAACTGGCAGTTCGGAAACTGAATCAGGGCATTTTGACCATATGTGCAGAACTTTGCAGAGAAATTAATGCAGTATGGGGACAGAACTGACAAAAAAGCCTAGTGCAGAAAAGACCAATGTTATATCGGAAATGGTAGCTGATTTTCACACAAGGGCCCACCATGGGAGGGAAGGGTACACTTTACCTGGGTACAGAGGTCCAGGGGAGCCCAGCCCAGGCTGGAATCCCCATAATCATGAAAAAAATGATAAACTGTGGATCATGCCTGAAAATATATATAGATTCATACTTCCTTGTTTCTACTGTCCAGATCCTGTGAGATTTACTGGAGCAAACAGAAGTAGCTGCTATCTTAAGTAACATACTGAAATGCTAGGCCTCCCAGGTCTAACATATCAAGAACTACCAGTCCCAGAGATCCTTTTGCATAGGCAGGAAGGAGTGACACTTGGTGGGAAGGGCAAAGCAAAGCACCATAAGACATTAGGATCTGAGTCCAATGGGACTTTAGAGACCAGCAAGATTTTCAGGGTATGAGCTTCTGAGAGTCAGTGCTTCCTTCTCCTGCTTTTCTTGTATCTGAAGAATAGTGCTTTGGTGTCTAACATACCTCTGGACTCAATTCCTGCTGTTCTACTGCAGATCAACACAGCTACCCACCTAAAACCACCATAAGACAGTGAAGCAGGAGGATTTTTGTCCAGTGGTATCTTAGAGACCAAACTTAAGAGGGAACCCTCCCAATAATACAACCATCAAAAAAGCCAAAGCTCAGGGAGGTAGAAAATGGGGTTCAATCAAAACACCCTATACACATCTAATTAATCAAATCTAATATTTATGTTTCACACCACGTGTCTATATATTATTTCATTACATATAATTAGTCATAGGTACCCTTGAAGATTGCTGAGTGAACCTCCTTATTTCATCTTTTCCGTTTTTCTAATACCTCTTACAAGCGTACAGTTCAGAATTATCAACTCTACGCATGTCGTTGGTGTTCCTCTGGTGCTGTAAGTTGAAAGCGATACTTTGGAGGCATAGGCAGTTTAAGTGGCTACGAGCTTTGCCGGCCCTTTTCAATGTGGCTCATTTCGAGTGTTGTCTTCCTCCGGCCAAATAGTTCTATCTAACCAACAGTCACATATTTGTTATTAACAACATCTAATAATGCAGGCATTATACAACAGAAAAAAGTACTAACTTACAATTGTCTCCAATAAGCCTTTCGCCAATCTAGGCTCTGGTGAAATCAAACTCAAATGGGTGGAGTTCCCTGCTTACTATCCGATATTTGAAGCAGCTGCTTGTAGACTGAATCGTCCTCTTAAAGTGCACATGTCAAGTAATGCAACTGATCCCCTACATTTTTCCAATCACCTGGATCAGCCTTTTAAGACCAAGTTCATTTGCCAGTTTCAGTTCCCTAATGTACTATCAAAATATTTTTACAAAAATACATTTCATACAAAAATACATTCCATACAAAAATACATTATTTCTTTCTATAATTTTTTTTTTAAAAAAATTACTGTAAGAAATTGCATTAACATAGGGAATTATACGTTCATATGAATCTGATCCTGGCAAATTTCATAACTGAACAGGTCACAGGGGTTGAAGATCAATTTCGTGTCCTGATTTTACACCCTCATAAAAAGGGTGTAAAATCAATCTCATTATTCAAACCGTGTGGGGTGTGTTTAACCTAAAAATCCACCTGGCTTCCGACCGTAATAACGCCTGATTCCCCTCCATATTTTGGGTTGGCTTAATCACTTCCAGTACTGAGAACTGCAATTCCCTTTCATGGTTATGATGTAACTCAAAGTGCTGGGATAAAGGAGCCTCTTTAGTTCGAGTTCTTATTTTGGACAAATGCTCCTGTATTCGTATACGCACGGGGCACGTGGTGCTCCCAATGTACATCAGGTTGCACGTGCATCTGATAATATAGACTACATGAGATGTCGCACAAGTCAAAAATACCTTTGAGTACATCAAATATCCAATCAATATAGCATGCTTCTATCAATTATACTATCAAATATTCTATCAGTATAATATACATCTATCAATTATACTATCAATATAGTATAAATCTTATACCCCTCAATATAGCAGACCAGTATAATATAATATAATATAATATAATATAATATAATATAATATAATATAATATAATATAATATAATATAATATAATATAATATAATATAATATAATATAATATAATATAATATATAACAAAAGTTTTAGTTTAAACATATTCTATTTCTTTTAAACATATATTCTATCATATTCTATCACATATATTTAAACATATATTCTATCAAATATACTATTGTCATTATAATATGTATTAACACCCCTACTGTGCGCCCTGCCACCAATGTGGCACCGCACACAGCACTATACTGCACATTCATTATATAATATACAATCTGATCTACCAACATAATAGTATATATAGTATGCCCCATCAGTATATTTATTTAACTATTCCCTTATTCATATACTCTGAGAAAGGTATTACTTATCGTAACCTCCCTATCTTATTCTTTAAAAAATCAGTTCTAAATTTCACCCCTCTTCTGCTATGTCATAATCCAAGCTTAGATTAAAATAGATATAAATTCTTAATGGTAAAGTCACTTCTCTCTTCTGTTTAAAATGTCTTATTTCAAAAGTTCTCAAACTGCCACAGTTCTCCTTTCACATCCCATTTTTTTTTTCCAAAAATTGTTTCAGTTTCGCCCAGTCCGCCAAATACTGTCCCGGATCCAGGTCTTTAAGTTTTCTTGTCATTTTATCCATCTCTGCCATGTACAGCAATTTGTAAACCCAGTCCTCTACAGTAGGTACTTCTTGCACTTTCCATTTCTGCGCATACAGTCATCTTGCTGCAGCTGTCATATAAAATAACAATGTTCTATTTTGCACTGGAACATTCTCCATTTCCAAGTTTAGTAGCAGCAGTTCTGGATTCTTATTTATTTGGGTTTGTAACACCTCATTAATTACTTCTATTATATCTCCCCAGTACTGCTTCGCTACTTCACAAGTCCACCACATATGGTATAATGATCCTTCGTGCTTTTTGCATTTCCAGCACTTATCTGACATTTTAGCGTTCCCCAGCGCAATTTTCTTCGGTGTTAGGTACCATCTGTATATCATCTTGTATACATTTTCTTTAATATTCGTACACGTTGTAATCTTAATTGTATCCTTCCACAAGTGCTCCCATGCCTCCATTGCTATTTCTTTATGAAAATTTATTGCCCACTTCACCATCTGTACTTTCACTGTTTCATCCTCAGTGTACCATTTTAGAAGTATCTTATAGATCTTTGAGATTTGTTTCTTGCCTTCTTGTAGCATTACTTCTTCCAATTCTGTATTTTCCATTCTTATTCCTCCCCTTGAACAGTCCGATTTGTAAAGATCCCTTATCTGTCTGTATTGAAACCAACTATAGCAAGGAGACAATTCTTCTTGTGACTTTATTCTTAATGTTGAATATTGTATTTGTATTATCTCCTTGTAAGTTAAGCATTGCTGTTCGTTCTCGACAGTTCTCGGGTCTATTACTTCATACGGGACCACCCAAGAGGGGATTTGATCTTCCAGATACATCTTATATTTCTTCCAGATTGTGAAGAGGCTTCTTCTAATATAATGATGCAGAAACAGAGAGTCCGCTTTTATTTTATCGTACCATAGGTATGCATGCCATCCAAATATTTTCTTATAACCTTCCAATGCCAGAAGCTTGCGATTTTTCAACGTTATCCAATCCTTTATCCATGTCAAACAAATTGCTTCATAATACAGTCTTAAGTTGGGCAGTTGCAAGCCACCTCTTTCTTTTGCATCCTGTAACACTTTCATTTTAACACGTGGTTTCTTGCCTGCCCACACAAAATTCAAAATTTTTCTTTGCCATTTTTCAAATTGTTTAGAGTCTCGAATAATCGGAATCGTTTGTAACAGAAACTTCACATGAGGTAGAACATTCATTTTTATTGTCGCGATTCTGCCCAGCCATGATAAATTCAACTTGTTCCACTTTATCAAATCTCTCTCTATTTGTATCCACAACTTCTCATAGTTGTTCTTAAATAAGTGTATATTTTTTGCAGTTAGTTCAATTCCCAAATATTTTACTTTGTTTGTTACCTCGCAGTCCGTTAATTCCATCAGTTCTTGTTGTTTCTGTTTGGTCATATTTTTGCATAGTATCTTCGACTTCTTTTTATTTACAAAAAAACCAGCCAGATCTCCAAATTCCTTTATCTTCTTTATTACCTTTGGCATATTGTCAATTGGATCCTCTACAATCAACATTATGTCATCCGCAAATGCTCTGACCTTGTAGGTAAACTCTCTTATCTTTATACCTCGGATTGTGTCGTCCTCTCGTATCTGAATCATCAATATCTCCAAAATCAATATGAACAGCAATGGAGACAATGGGCAGCCTTGCCTTGTGCCTTTACTTATTTTCAGTTTTTTTGTCAAATCATCATTCACTACAATCGCTGCACTTTGGTCTTTATAAATTCCTTTAACTGCTTGTATGAACTTTTCTCCCATTTGCAGCTTTTCCATGGTGGTGAACATAAAGTCCCAGTTCAAATTGTCAAATGCTTTTTCTGCGTCTACGAAAAAGAAACCAACCTCCTTATCACAATGCTTATCATAGTATTCAATAGCATTTATTACTGTTCTCAGATTGTCTTTGATTTGTCTATTAGGTAAAAATCCCGCTTGTTTGTCTGCAATGAATTCCGACATCCATCCTTTAATTCTTTCCGCCAACACCTTTGCAAATATTTTATAATCATTATTCAACAATGAAATTGGTCTATAATTTTTAACATTAGTCAAATCTTGTCCTTTTGGAATCAATGATATGTTAGCCTCCTTCCAAGAATCAGGAATCCCTTGATCCTGCATAGCACCATTCATCACCTCTTTCAGGAGAGGTGCCAATTCTTGGCCCATTATTTTATAAAATTTAGCCGTTAGTCCATCCGGGCCTGGCGCCTTCCCCAATTTCGTTGATTGAATAGCTTCTTTTATTTCTTCTTCTGTCACTTCCTTATTCAATTTCTCTTTCCATTCTTCAGAAAGTGTCGGAAGTTTCATCTTATCTAAATATTCCGCTATTGAATCTTTGTTCACCTCTTTTTTTGGGTATAATTTTGCATAAAATTTAAAAAAGGCTCTACTAATGGCGACTTGATCACTTAATAGCTTATCATTTTCTCATATCGTACTGATAATTTTCTTCTCCTTCCTCTTTTTTAGTTGCCATGCCAAATATTTCCCAGGTTTATTTGCACCTTCAAACGACCTCTGATTCATCCTCTTTGTTGTTCATTGCCGATAACTGTTCTTGCAATATTTTTATATCCTGATATATTTTCTTTTTGCCTGGTCTCTTTTTGAGCTGAATCTCTTTGGCTTTAATTTTTTCCATAATTTCTTGTCTTTTCTCCTCCTTTTCCTCCTGTCTCTTGCATTCAAGACCATTAGTATCCCTCTGATCACGGCCTTATATGTGTCCCAAACCTTAATTGTCTATACTTCTTTATTCAAATTGTATTGCAAAAAGAACTTGGTCTCACTTCGCAGCAACGCAATATTCTCTTCCGTTTGTAACAGGTCTTCATTTATTCTCCATCCTCTTCTTTTAGTATTCTTACCAAATTTCCACACAATTGGATTATGATCTGAGCCTACCTTTGGCATTATTTCCACCTCTTTAGTCCAGAGCGACAGTTCTTTGGAGGCCCAGATCATATCAATTCTTGATAGTGTAGAGTGTCTTGCAGAGTAATATGTATATTGTCTATTCTTGGGATACTGTCTCCTCCATACATCCTCTAAACGTTCCTGTTTCGTGATTGCAAAAAATGACTTTGGTAATAGTCCTCTTTTTTTTGTGTAGTCTTAGATTTCTTGTCTTCCTCCAAGTTTGTAACTCCATTAAAATCACCTGCCAATATTATTTGGTCATAAGATAGTTCATCTAACTGTTTTTGTAAGTCCGTAAAAAATTTTTCTTTTGCACCATTAGGCGCATAAATTCCAATCACCAATGTCTTTTTTGAATTCCAAATTATTTCCACCGCCAAATATCGAGCTTCAGCATCACTGAACACCACTTTAGGCTGTAGTTCCTCCTTTATATACAACACAACACCCCTCTTTTTCTGTTTGGAGGCAGCTACAAATTCTTTTCCGAGTTTTGCCATTTTCAAATATTTTACATCTTGCTTTCTAATATGTGTCTCTTGTAGGCATACAATTTTACATTTCTGTTTTACAAGCCAGTGGAAAATAACCTTACGTTTACAAGGTGAGTTTAGTCCATTTACATTCCAAGATATAATTTTGCACTCCATGATCAAGGTTTTGTGGGTTTTGGTAAGTCCTTTTCATTTTTACTAATAAAATCCTCCATTTCCTGGCCAGATCTGATGCTCTTTCTTACTCCACCAAACTCAAATGTCAGTCCCTCTGGTATTTCCCATCGGTATTTTATTTTCATTTCTTTTAACATCTGGACTAGCTCTCTGTATTTCTTTCTTTCCAACAACACCGATCTGGGCAGTTCCTTCATAATTCTTACCGCCTTTCCATCAACTTCTAGTGGATCCTGAAACTGTTTGGTCACAATTAGTTCTCTTGTATTTCTTGTCGTAAATTGCACAATCATATCCCTTGATAACTTCCTCTGAGACGCAAATTTTGAATTAGTTCTGTACACCACATCTAGGAGAGCTGCAATTTCCTCTTCCTCCTTCCCCAGGTACTCTGCCAAAATTTCTGTAATCTGCTCTTGGGCGGTCTTTTCCTCTGTTTCCAGGATTGAACGAAATCTTAGCTGTTTTTCCATTTGTTTACTTTCTGCAATGGTCACTCTCGCTTTCAGTCCTCTCATCTCTGTCCTCTGCAGATCCATCGTGTTTTCTACTACCTTCACTCTCTGCTACGTATCTGATACGTCTTTTACCAGTTCTGCCATTTCCGATTTAAGTGTCTCTTTAAAGTCTCTAAAGTCTTTTGCCATCTCCTGTATCATACCTTTGAGCTCTTTATTGCCTTCTGTAACTTCAGAAACTTTTTTATCCAGATTCTCCATCGCAGCTTGCCACTCCTTCTTCGACATCGTGGGGCTAGATTTACCACGCTCCCACGAGTCTGCCCTTTTCCTTAAATCCATGGCGCTGATTTATTACTTCCAATTGCTTTAAAAAGACCCAATTTACTCAGTTTTTGTTAAAAGTTGTTTTGCTCAGTCCAAAATGTTGGGCGTTTTTTCTCTATGGTTTTAACTTGAAGCAAACGCCCTTACCTTCTTCCAAGATGTCCTACTTCCTGTTTCCTTGAAGCCAAAACTTTGCCCTTCTCCGAAATGGTGAACTTCCACTTCCTGTATTAACACAGAGCGCCTCTTGCCAGTCTCTTTATGGTCCTGACGTACTTCCTGTTTCTTTAATGTTTGCAGCAGTTCTCGCAATATTCAAGCTTTCCCACAGTCCAGTATCTCTTCCCACCTCAGGTATGTAAACAATATCCAATTTTCCGCCTTAACTACTGTTTAAAATGTCACTTTTTAGATTTTCCCTTGCCGGAATCTTCCCCTTCACTTAATCAGTCTGTTGCAGTTTTTAAGTCCAGTTTTAAACTTTATTACTTGCTTAAATCTGTCTCGGTTTGAGAGATAGCAATCTTTACCTTCTTAAACGTCTTTTCTTGGGTTGTAATAGCTGCTTCTTTTAATCAAACGAATCCGTTTCCCTTGCTGCTTAACAAAGCTCGGGCATGCAGGTCTTATGCCAATACAATTGACTCCTGAGCCGCTGCAGAGATCTTAGCAAACCTGTCTTTGGGTGGGACCTCAAGGGCTGGAGGGAGCTTGTTGCTTAGAGCCCCCCACCACCCGAGATCAACGCGCCCTCAGATGCAGTGCGTACTTGCCTGTTCTCCGCCTGAGAACAGGGGGCCGCGGGCAATCTGTGCCCCTCCAGCCTCCACAAACAGCGGCACGGACAGCTCAGCTCTTAGAGCTGCTTTAGACCTCCATGGATCCCGAACCGGAAGTCCCCAACTATATGCCAGTTCCTTCTGATGATCTGTGATATCTTCCCTGAAATGGCAGAGAAGTCGAGAGCCCACGTGATCTGGTTTTTATTATGGGTATCACGTACCTTGTATTTGAGCAAGGACTGTCTCGGGGTGTTATTTGCCCTAAATTTAGCCTGCTCAATCACCCTCATCGGATATCCATGTTCTGTGAAAGCCTGGCTAATTCTCTCAGCTTCTCGAATGTAATCTACCCGTTGGGATGCATTCCTTTTTATCCACAGGAACTGGCTCTGTGGTATATTTCTCTTTAGATTTATTCTATGAAAAGACGAATACTCAAGGTATGCTAATCTGTCTGTCTCTTTTCAGAACGGTCTCACACCTAAAGATTCTGATGTTAATTTAAAGACCACTATATCTAAAAAGGAAACACAGCTCGAACTCCCCTGGTATGTGAATTTAATATTCTGATTGATGTTATTAAGCCAATTCACAAATCCCTGTGCACAATCCTCTGATTTCAGGACTACAAATAGATCATCAATGAAGCGCTTCAGGCAGACTATCTGATTGTAGAAAGGAGTGACCATATTGTTTAGGACAAAATTCTTTTCAAGTTCCACCATGTATAGAATAGCTATACTGGGGGCTGCCGGACAACCCATGGCAACCCCTTTTACTTGGTAAAAGAATTGATTTTGGAACCTGAAATAGTTCCTTTCGAGGATAAGGTCTAGGAGGTCTAATAGGAAATGAGTGGGAGGAGACTTGTTTGGTCTAGATTCCAAAGTCGTCTCAACTGCCTGTCTTGCTTCTGAATGGGGGATGGACGTATACAAGGATTGTATGTCCAATGTCATCAAATAAGCCCCCCTCAGGATTTTTAGGTTTTCCACAATATTTATGAAGTCTGTGGTGTCCTACTGTTCTACTGCAGATCAACACAGCTACCCACCTAAAACCACCATAAGACAGTGAAGCAGGAGGATTTTTGTCCAGTGGCATCTTAGAGATCAACAAGATGTTCAGAGTGTAAGCTTTCAAGAATCAGAGCTTCTTCAGACACAAGTAGGAATGGAGTTCCTCGAACCTTTGTATCTCAGCCAAAGATGAGTGGGGTATTACAAGGGTAGTCATTAGGATGTAAATGTACAATGCAGCTGATTAGAGCAAAAATTAGCATCAGTAGTTAGATAAGAATCCTAAGTCTCTGTTCAGCCCCAGGGTGTTGAAGACCTTTGGGAGCAAGTGCAGATGCTTCTTTTGGTAGGATTTGCAATTGCAAGCCCAAAATATATACAGGTACACACACTGAACGCTGGCATGTCTGGTGGTAGCTATAAAATACAAATCAGGCAGCCAGAAACATAAGGAAGTAAAAGAAAGGGAACAAAAACAAACTAAAGGAAACCAATCTATGCTCCAGTTTTTCAAATCGGGCAAGGTCTTCTTGCAGTTAGGCAATAGTACAGTAACTAGGGAAGCAAGTGAACACAATCAAAATTAAAATGATTTCAATATAGAGACTGAGTCTGTGGCAACTATTTTTCAGTGAAGTATGCATAGCCGTATGGATTCCTTGCACACTGCCAGTGATTGTGTAAGAAGCTGAAAGAAATTTCAGAAAGCTAGCATTCCTCAAAAACTGCAGGTATTCTCAATGGGGCAAGAATGGTTAAGTACCTAGCCATCTTGTCCATTGAGTGTGCACATGCAAGAGAAAGTTCATGATTTTACAATGAAAAAGTCCAGGAAAAAAAAGCTTTAAATTAATGGGCCCAATCTTTGCAGCCACATTGGTCCATTAGATTATTTCTTTTTCAGACCAGCTGGGGCCTGTTCTCATATTCTAATGAGCATACTTTCTACAGGCACAAGCATGACTTCCTAGAGTAGCTTGTGACAAACAGCTGCCAGTGCAGTAGCTTCTATGCCCGATATTTAGCTTCTCTCAGGCAGTGTATCAGATCTAAGGATTAGACTGAATTTTCAAATCAAAGAAAAATCCACTGAAGAAAACCACACTAAAGGAGCATATTTTTAAAAAATAATTTGTCTCAAGTCTAAGAACAAATACTTTCCATTACCTGCAACAGGGGTTAAAACAGATTCTTCAAGGTAAAAGGACTTTTGGGTGTAGAGGGAGGGGGGTGGAATCACAATTACCTGTAAACATAAATGGAACATCTGAACTTACAGTAGCAGAGCTCAAAGTTCCAAGTGAAGAAACAAAAAAATCCTAACTAGAGGCTATTAAAACAACAAATAATTTTAGGAAAGAAAACCGTTGTTCTTTCATACTGGAGTTATTGGATCCAAGATCAATACCATGGATGCCAAACTTTTATATAACAGTATTTCAAAGAAATATATATTTTTTTAAAAAAATCATTGAAGGAGCTAATACCTCCAAGAAAGCATGCTCTTTGGAATTCCTCTATATCACATCCCCACCTTGCATGTATTTCCCAAGATGTTTCAATGTCGTTCTGAAATGGTTCACATTTTTCAGAGCAGTCATATTCAAGGACGGCAATAAGATATAAAGCTAGGATTGTAACTGGAGGTTACATTGATTGGAGAAGACGGTAAATAATCAATACACAGGCAATTAATAGATCTCTAAGCCTTCCATGTATTTGAGATGTACTGCATGCTGATGCTGTTTCTAATAAAGGTAAGCAGCTCACTGCTGTTTTGCCGAAGTTATTAACATTTAATTGTAGAAATTAACAGTGTGATCCTATGCAGTTACATAAGGTGGTCTTAAGCTGCATTGGACTGGATTCTACAGCTACTGGCAAATGCACACCAGCAATCTGTGCAAAGTAAAATGTGTGGCAGGGGGACTCTTTCATGTATCATCACTTGCAGTTCCATATTGCCAAACAGGTTAGTGTCAGTGTAGATGAAACTGTCCCTACAGTGCTGCATAATGCATCAATGCATTGTCCACTACGGCACTTCTATCCCATCCACTCCAAAACGACATTTCTACTTCTTTCATACTTGTATTGCACATAACATTTGGGTAACACTAAATAGGTTGATATAATATTTGCTGACATAAAATTTCAAATATTTCTGTCCAAGTAAAACACTTAACTGATTCCAGATACTGACTTTTCCTTTCGGGAAATGAACTAAAAACTGCAGCCCACAAAGATTGATATGGAATCTACCAGATTATAACTTGTTAATTCACAGTTTTAATACTGTAATCTTTAATTTGCTTTAACTTCATTTAATTGGCATTTCTAATTCATCCCAGAGCACAGCTGCATGGATGCTTTTTCATGTTAATTTCCCAATCATCAGCATGAGTCAGTGTGACAGAGTGCAGTTCTTCTGTGCCACATGACAACATTTCTTGAACTTCCAATTTAGCATTTGAGTGTTGAACTGAGCACCCATAACCGTCTGTATTTACTCCACAAAATGGCCCAAGTTGGCAACTTCTTCATTAAAACAGATCAGTTCTGGATGATATTTGGAAATCAAGGTACTTCCATAGTCTTAAATAGTACCATCTAGGTATTTAAATAGTCTTAGTTGAACCCTTCAGATTTTGGTGATAGTAGATTGAGCAGCCATTTTGAATACCTACAGTTCTTTTAAATGCCAAGAAATGAGCCTAGCATGGTTATATGCTTGCCACAGTTCAACTAACACAGTTAATTCACAACATTGGTGCTATAAAAACTCCTTAGCAGTACAAACTTTTTTCTATTAGGCTTACAAAGGGCCTGCTTCTAGAGGGCAAAGTGCTGCCCTCCATATTCAGATTCCCACTGCAGCTGATGTTTGAGGGCAGGGGAGAAAGGGGGAGGGGAATTGGCACAAGTCCAAGAAATAGTGTAATTTTCTGATTACACTCTAGGAATCACCCCAATCTCTGGGAGGGTTTATTGGAGACAGAAGTAGGTATAAGGTGATATGCTCTGGACTGGTTCAAATCATTCCTCTCATTGACCAGGGCCAATGAGAAAGCACTGAGATTAAGAACATCCCATGAAATTGCCTCCTGAAATGCCCATGATATCTAAATTGTCATTTTACACCAAGCACTCTAGTTCCTCATCTTGGCTCAGAGGCTTCTAGCATAGGCATAGCATGCTTGTTTCTACAATGACCCTCACATCCCTCAGCCCTTTTGTCTCCACTCAAGGCCCTCCTTTGTCATCCTATTCTCTCTCCAAATTCTGTTGTGTTCCTACCAATAATACCCTGAACATTTATACTTTCATTCTTGACTGGAGGCTCCCCAGCTCCAGTCAGCATATCCCCCTGGGATTAGTTTAAAAACTGGTCTGCTACATTTCTAACATTAAATTTTAAAATGCTATGTTTTGGCCAAGTGCTAATGAATCAATTCTGAGGTACACCATTGCATCTGGGTCACATTAGAAATAACAATCACACCACCATAAGTTCCCACCACCTCTACCTTCCACTGGTTGCAGGGGGGACTGAAAACCATAGTAACTCAGATGATGCTCTTACATCTGGGGGCGGGGGAGAGTATTAAGCAGAATTGGCTCAGGTCTGCAGGATAGTCTGTGATAATAGCCCATTTCAATTGTTTATTTATTCACTTCATTTACTGCCACTTTTCTCCCCAGCAAGGAACCAAAGTAGCTTACAAGATCTTCCCTTCTCCATTTTCTTCTTATAACAACTCTATGAGATAGGTTAGGCTGAGAGCAGCTGGCCCAAGGACATCCAATAAGCTTCAATGGCAGTGGGGATTCAAACCTGGATCTCCAGATCACAGTCTGAACTATAACCACTACATTATGTTGGCTCTCTGCCATTTGTTACAATTGCCATTTGTTACAACTCTGGCACTCCTACCTAACGGGAATACTTTGTTTATGATCCTTGTGATAAGAATTGTGGCCATTTTCTGGGAATATGGCAATGAGTATATTTTCTGGCTTCAGTACACACATGCATACCCACAAAAAATCTGGGATTCCTATTATGTATACTGATAAATCATGAGGGTCAACCAATTTGCATGAAATGGAGACTGTGTATAATGAGAGGACTATGTGTAGTGCACTGTCCTGGTATTTGAAGTAATGACTGAAAAGTGCTTGTGAGGGATTAGAACACTGGATTTGAGCTTGGATTCAAGTTCCCACCTAGCTATAAAGCTCCCTAGCAGATCTTGAATTAGTCTCTCACATGAAGGCTCAAACAGATGTGACACTGGAGTTCTATGAATGGAGAACTCAGCATCCCAACCAAACAGATATATGGGGACCTGATTCAGATCAAGGTTACATAGGATGGGGTATTTAAGCCTCCCCCAAGCCATTTTATCATCTGAAAGGGCCCCATTGGGGAAACCTTAAAAAAAGACACAACCCTCATGTACACTGTTCCTAGCCCCAAAAGAATGATGTTCCCAGGTGGAAAATGCTTATGCAAAGCTTGCAGACTACCCCTTCATTAGTTTCTGATTGCCCCCATCAAATATACACACGAGTAGCCGGTATCCATGTTGGTTCAACATATCTGACTGTGCTTCTCAGTTTCAAACCTCCAGTTCCTTAGATCCTTAAAAAGTGTATCATTAACCTTTCTAGAATTTGATTGCATAAACTTTATCCTGATCTTGCCTCAAGTCTTGTCCTTATACTTGTGATCAATAGGATAAGAAACTGGCAAGGATAGGGTTACATGACTTTTCCTTGCTTCTTCTGTACAAGAACTTCAGCTACAAGATCTCCAAGCTGAATGTGTCCTCATGCCTTCTGAATAGCTCATATTGGGAATCCCAGGCTCCAGCCATCCAATCTCCTTTCAACAGCAGACACTCAAGCTGCCTTCTCCGTGTAGCTTTTGCTGGAGTTTCATAGAAGAAGAAATGGGGAGGTGGGGGCAACAAAGATGTACAGCAACCTTGCTCAGTTCCTCAGGCTTCCAAGATATGCTGGGCACCAGAAGTGTTCTCTCTCTAGTCCCTCATCCTCTGGCAGCCCAGAAGAATAATAATTAGATGTTTTTGTCTCACAGAGAAATTTATTCATTCTAAATTTCCATGGCATAATTTTTCAAATCCTTAATACATTTTGTCAGGCAAAAAACCCACATCTTTTTTATTTTACATTTCAAGCAAAGTGCAAGTGGTGTTGCAAAGGAGAGAGTTGGAAGGCAAGAGATACTATTATCAGAAGCACAGCTGGGAAAGAAATATGATCTTTTTTCGTCATACAAAAGTGGCAGACTAGCTGTTCTGTAGTGAGCAAACAGCCTTTGTCACTCACTGAAACCTGTCACCTTATGCTGTGATATTGCAGGGGCCTGCATGACAGGTCAGACCTAATGAGAAGAATGACAATGTGGATACTGCAGACAGGAAGGCACAGAGAAGTAGCTTTTGTTTCCTTCAGGGAAATCCTTTCATGGTAAGAGTGTCCACACTTTCATACAGTTGTTGTACAGGATAGATATTTGAGAGATTACAGCTGGGAAACAGCAGAATTACTGGGAGATGGCACAGCCTGCAGAGGGAGAAATGTGGATTTCAGACATGAGAAGGAATATAATTTACAATAGAACAGGGGCTACTCCTCCTATATTGACACTTGTAACTGCTAAAACACTTGTAGTTCTTTCAAACACTAAGTTAATTTTATTAAACAAACAGCAGTCATTTTATTGCTTGCAACTCAATACCCTTTTCCCTTTAACTCTCACTTCCTGTCTGCGAGCTTCTTTCTTTTTAAGAGATACAGATCTTCTAAACAAACAAAAGTCTTGTGCACCTTAAACATTTTTAATCCTTAAAGTCTTTAGGGTGTCAAAAGACAGCTGTTTAATTTTGCTGTAGTAGACTGACAAGTAATGTACCTGGAACATTTCCTAAAGAATCTCTTTCTACAGGATACAATAGCCTGCCCCTCTCTTCTTTTGACTGTGATACTTTTCTCTGGACATTTGGAGAAAGGAACTGGACACTGTGATCCAGAGCACTGTGTATGCATCCAGGACTTATTATTAGCTCTTAACAAGCTGTTCTATAGTCAACTATAAGAAAACTCTTGCTGCGGTTTTAGCAGTCCCTGTATTGGGGCTATCAGCAAGGAGATATGTGTGCAGAGACACCCTCTGAAAACCAAGGCAGAGGAGTTTGTACAGTGGTGGATTAGGCTGATAATCTTTTCTGTTTTTCATAAATCAGTGCTTGCCAGACTTGATTCTTATAACAGAGAGTTCTCCTCTACATTATAAATGGAGAAAACTCTACTCTTACACTCAGAACAATACATATCCATTTCCCCAGAACTATGGGGAGTATCCTCCCCATATGTGTGAGAGAGCCCAGTCAATATTGCTTCTTGCTCTCCCTTTGCCCAGTCAGTGAGCACATATGGGACCATGCTGCTGGGAAAAGGAGAGTCAGGGAATAGCAGCGCTCCTTCCCATAAGAAAACATCCTTGCTTATATATCATCAGTCTATCTGAATAAATCCCATAGATTACTAAATGGAATATAAAATAGATGTATTGGAATCAGAGTTATAAAAAGTTCAATTAAAAATCAGCATGTTACCTAATAAAGTTAAATGTTAAGACAAGCAAATCAACTCCAAACCTGAAGAAGTTCTCTTTGCTACCACATAGCTGGGTAACTCAAACTCATTTAAAGGAGACTTCTCACTTATGTGCATTTTTTCATTGAAAGGGATTATTAACAGCAATAGAATACCAGCATGATGCAAGTAATAAAAGATTAACCTAAAGTAACTTCCAAATTGCAGGGTTAAAGAAATTCTGTACTCTAATTTTACATTGTCACTTTAAAATATATATGTATATGATTAAAATAATGTTGGTATAAAACCTTTGTACAGTGATTTAAAACCTTCAGAGATAAGTATACTACTATACTGTACCTAAAATGCTTCAAGTCAAAAAATGAATTCTGAAGGACTTGTATTAGCCCTCTCAATGTTTACTTCCCCCAGATCAGTAAAATGTCACTTCATGATCAAGGAAGAAGTTGCCCCCAATTTATACAAAAAAATCAAGAGAGAGAGACATAAAGCTGCTTTGCACTGAGTCAGACCACGAGTCTATCAAAGGCAGCCATAGACTGACTGGCAGTGACTCTCCAGAGTCTCAGGAGGAGGACTTTCACATCACCTACTACCTGACTCTTTTAATGGAGATGTCAGGGATTGAACCTGGCTCCTTTGGCATGCAAAGCAAGTGCTCTGCTTCTGAGCCATAGCACACTCTCAAATTACAATGAATCAAAGAAGAAACAAGAGATATATCCTGTAAGTACTTAACATGGTTCATCATAAAAACCAGAAGTCATTTCTCCTTTTTGCTCCTCCTAGATCTATTTGCAGCCTTTGACACAGTAGACCATGCCATGCCATCCTGTTGAGGTGTTTAGAGACAGAAGTGGGCATCAAAGGATGTGCCTTAGACTGGTTTAAATCGTTTCTCATGGAACAGACTCAAAGGGCTGCCATTGGAGATGGGAATTATCTTGCGGGGTTCCACAGGATGCAATCCTATCTCCCATGTTATTCAACCTCTACGTAAAGCCTTTAGGAGAACTCATTTGCAGCTATGGAGTTGGATGACATTAATATGCAGATGACACCCAATTCTGTATCTCACTATCCAAGCCCCCACAGGATGCAGTAGAAATCTTGAATCGCTGCCTGACAGCTGTGGTCAAATGGCTGAAAACAAACAAATTGAAATTGAACCCAGACAAGACAGAAGTGATGTTCATTGGGAAGGCAGAGAACTTGAAGGACATTGTACTCCTCACTTTTGATGGAGTTTGTCTAACCCTTGCAGACTTGGTTAAGAGCCATGGGGTAATACTGAATCCAGAACTATTACTAGAAAAACAAGGCAGCCATAAAAATGCTTTCTACTACCTCACTCTTAACCTGTAAGATGGCTTCTAACCTTGACATGACCAACTTGGCCACCTGGATCCATGCTATGGAAACATCAAGACTTGACTATTGTAATGCACTATACATAGGTCTCTTACCTAAGTTAACTAGGAGACTCCAATTGGTGCAAAACACTGCAGCTCGGCTGTTATCAGAAGCAAGCAGGATCATGAACATCACTCCCATCCTGCAGTCACTCCACTGGCTACCTATCAGTTACCATGCTCAGTTCAAGTTATTGATTATCACATACAAAGCTCTTCAAGGCCTTGATCCACAATATGTACAGGACCGCCTCCCTCCCTATGTTCCTCCATGGCAGCTTCACTCATCTGAACACGGTCTCCTGCAAGTACCACACTGCACATGGGCAAAATTAATAGCTACCCATACATGAGCAATCTCTATGGTGGCCACTACCCTGTGGAATGGCCTGCCTGGGGAGGTCAGGACTCAGGAGAGCCTCCACTCTCCTGGCTTGCCAGAAACAATGCAAAGTCGAATTATTCAAAAAGGCTTTTCACTCAGATAGGAGGGCTGTATTGTAGGGAGGGGGTCTCAGATGAGTTAGAGGCCATAGACCTTACCACTATGTTGCCTTACGTCCTATATGTTGCTTTAAGTATGTGCTCTTATGTGCTATCGTTGCTTCAAGTATGATCCTACAGGGTAGTTCTATGTTGTCTAATGTCAGTCCTAGAATTGCTTATGCTCTGTTTCAGTGTTTCTTCAACTCTGTATTGGATTCTTGCTAATGTTGTGTATTTGTAAACTTGTATTTATTTACCCTATTGACTTGTTTATGGAAATGTCCTTGATATTAATTGTACTATGTAATCTGCCTTGATTCTCAGTGAGAAAGGCGGACAATAAATGAAGTAAATAATAATAAATAAATAATAGGATCTATACATTGCTGGATATGGTACATGTTTTCTGGATTTAAAAACCCAAGGGGTAAATAGTTACAATAGTGCAATAGCCAGTGACATGTGGATCCAGTTTAAAAGGATCAACTCTATTTAATGATTATTCTTGATGCGGCAAAATCAATGGCTATCCATTTCACCTTCTCTTTCTTTCTTTCTTTCTTTCTTTCTTTCTTTCTTTCTTTCTTTCTTTCTTTCTTTCTTTCTTTCTTTCTTTCTTTCTTTCTTTCTTTCTTTCTTTCTTTTTGCATCTTACTGTGCATAGACCAGCTGAGCAAGCAGCATCTATGGGCTCTACCTGTCCTGACAGAAATAGAGAAGTGAATGTGTCCAAAATAGTGCCTTAATTATTCAAAGCACACTCTGTAACCCCTCCTTCATCACTTTAATATTCTCTAACACAGAATCTGGGAATCAAGGCTATGGGATCTTTAGGAATTAAACAATGGCCCACTGTAAGCTCACTGAGGCTCTTCTAACCAAGATAAAAATTTGGATTTCTCCAATTGCAGCATATGAAAAGGAATAAGAACGTGCACTCATGCACAAATAAATGTTTTGCCAACTTGCATTTCTAAACTGCAAGTATGTTTTGCAGTGACATAACTGTGAAGAGAAAAGCAGTTTACCTTCTCTGGTTTTTATTAGACCAGGTCTCAGCAGGCAATCAAAAATATTCAATCTACCATAGGGACTACATAAAATATACTTGTACACTTATCAGACATAGACATTAGGTTGAACGGAGACCTGTAGTTATGCCTCCCAGTGCTGCTTTCAGTTTTTGCTTGAATCAACAGTGCACAAATATACACTTTGGCCCTTTTCCCCCTCTGTGGGCTCCTTAAAAACTTTCTGCCCATGGTCTCTAGCACTGGGATGACAACATCAACTGTGAGATTAGATGTTCAATGTTTTGCTGCAATGATAAATTTACACTATTCCTACAGTGCAATGTTGTTTTGTTGAATGTGCAGTAACAGATGTGAAGGAGGCCCTTGTGTGACAGTGTTTGATATTTATTTTCCTAAGGAACAAAACATCTGCTATTAGGTATTTAATAGCTTAAAGCTGTATTTTTCACCTTTTAGACTGAATGACGTATGGAGGGGAAGTTGGCTTAGAGTATACGGTTATGTCAACTTTTTTCTATTGTGTCCTTAGAGGCTGTGAAAGAGTGAGTCTGGGGGCTTGTAATGTCGCATACTGAGTTCGGTTGGAGCAACAGGAAAAGAGCTTTTGCATGTTTTCCTCCCATAAATTCCTGAAAATGTGAGTACCAGATTGTTTCTGTACAAAACCAGGCATTGTTTGCATGTTACAGCCTTGGCTGGGGTATTTTACATAGTGCATCAAATCATAATTTTCTCCTGGCTACTAGCCCCAGCCACGCCCAGAACACAGGTATTCCCTTATGACATCAATGTCACTGACATTTGATAGAAAATATACATCCCATGCGTCAAAGTCCAATGTTTGCTGTGTCATTCATTCTAGTACTATCACTTGTTCATGTTAAATAAAGGGGAATCAGCACTGCAAAGTGGGACTATACCTATTGATTTATAGCCTAGGAAAAGAACTGTTTCGTTCATTATATAGAGATTATTTAGAAAATGTAATCTTATTTTACTCTCCAGTTAAAGAATCATTTATTAGGTGATGTGAAATACTCACTGAGACCCTGGAGATCTAGACTAGAATCTGAGGCTATATTTTTAAAGAGCTGGGTCTGGGTTGCTTGGACCCAATTCTGGCTTCATGCAGCCACACACCACCTGCAGGAAACATCAGATTAAAAATAAGAGACAGCCCAATTGAGCTGAGAACACAGATGCAGGGGGAGGAAGGGCTCCTTTCTCCTCCTCCACACAACCAGACCCAAATGCTTAAAAAAAAAATCCTGACTAGACATGGGCACGAAAAGTATTACGAATGGAAAAAAACCACGAACAACCCGTTCGTCTGTTTGCGAACAAGCTGTTTGTGAGGCTCCATTCTAAATGAACAAGTGGTCGTTGCAAGCCTCGTTCGTTACCTTCATCAGCCATTCGTCAAGCCAGACAGTCTGGGGCCTTTCAATCAATTCCCCTGGCAACTGCAGGGACTGAACTCTGTCTAAACTCCTTCTGGCTTTCCTTCTGGCTTTAACCTTTCAAAGTACTTCCAGCAGAGAGTCCTGTTTTTGCCACTGTGAAGAGCCAGTTTGGTGTAGTGGTTAAGAGCACGGGATTCTAATCTGGAGAGCCAGGTTTGATTCCCCACTCCTCCACAAAGCCAGCTGGGTGACCTTGGGCGAGTCACAGTTCTCTGGAACTCTCTCAGCCCCACCCACCTCACAGGGTGATTGTTGTGGGTTAATAATAACACTTTGTAAACCGCTCTGAGTGGGCATTAAGTTGTTCTGACGGGCGGTATATAAATCGAATGTTATGTTATTATTATAAAATGACAACAAAGGGGGAGACCCATGCATCACACCTTTCCCGGGGTGCAATCTCTCTGAAACTTGGGGGGGTTTGGGTGGCAGGGGGAATTCCCCCTGCCACCTGCCAGCTGATAGTTTAAAGAGATCTTTAAGGGGCCACGAACAACAAACATGTTTGTGAACAGGGTCATGTTTGTTACTGTTCACTGTTAGTTGTTCGTGGACGGCAACGAACAATGAACAGCTTGTTAATTTTTTTTCCGTTCGTGCCCATGTCTAATCTTGACCCAAATGTTTTAAAAATATAATGTCTAGTTTGGCCCAGAGTTTCCACTGAGTACATATACCATGAAGATACAGCTAAACCTAGCTTCCTGAGGGGCAATACCTGAATTATTTCCTGAGAGACACCTGAAACAATGAGCGGAACTACAAGTGACAAAAGGCACAGATTGGACACTTGTCAGTTTCCCTCAAGTTTTGATGGGAAATGTAGGCAGCTTGGTGGAATGTTGGACAAGTGACAGTTGAAAAGTCCATTGGACAACAGTCAGAGAGCCAAGCTGCAAGACTAGGATGCCTACATTTCCCATCAAAACTTGAGGGAAGCTAACAAGCGTCCAATCTGTGCCTTTTGTCACTTGTAGTTCTGCCATATGTTACTCAGGAAAGAGGGGGAACTGCGCATATGAGGCCTTTACATGGGCACCTCCTTACCCTGGTCTTAGGATGATAAGTCTTGTGCGTGTGTGCGTGTGCACACACACGTATCTATCTATCTATCTATCTATCTATCTATCTATCTATCTATCTATCTATCTATCTCGATCGATCGATCGATCGATCGATCGATCGATCGATCGATCGATCGATAGATAGATAGATAGATAGATAGATAGATAGATAGATAGATAGATAGATAGATAGATAGATAGATAGATAGATAGATAGATAGATAGATAGATTTTGGAAATGGGATGGGCAATTCAAAAAAGAGAAAATTGATTTTGTCTAACAGAGAGAGAGAGAGAGAGAGAGAATTTTAAAATTGCAATTCAATCACAATGATTCCTAGTATGAGCAACTGTATTATCTAAGAGCAAGATTTAGGTCCAGTAGCTCCTTAAGTATTGAGAGTCTTGAAAGCTCATACCCTGGAAAGCTAGTTGTTTTTTAAGGTGCTCAACTGCATCAACTTCCTGCCCTCTCTATATACTGGAAAGCACTTTTGCTTCCATTGGAAGGCTTCTTCTAATATGGAATTAGATGTAGGATAAGAAAATAAGAAAGGACTACCCTCCAGTTTTATATGATACATATTTTCTATCTTTTTTTGAGATGCCACAATGGAAGCTAGTTTCTACCACTGTTCTGATGTAACGTCCAGAAGTCTTTCCATCACTGGGAATACCACAGGTCCCAACAACCCAGAATACAAGACTCTGAAAACAGGGTCTTTGGATTGAGGGGCTGAACAGGTAACTTCAATGTCATTCTAGCAATTCTAATAAGCTACTCTCTGCAGAACTGATAATTCACACTCAGGGAAGGCTCCAGGGGGATCATCCATTGTATAAATAGGAAACAGTTCGGAAGCTACATTAGACTTGTAATTTGAGATAGTGATTGGATCTAGGTCCAGTCCAGTGTCCTTTTCTGACAGTGCTGGATCCACAGGGGCTGAAGGAGCTCTAGAGGTAGACATTGGTTAGAAATGCTCCGATCCAAATCAGGAAGTTTCTGGCTCTTACAGATTATCTCAAAGTTTGCTACAATCCTTCCCAAAGTTTCACAGCAAAGCAGGAAATCCCAGGAGGTGCACAAATGCCCCATGATGCTGTGTGGAAGCAAGAAGAAAAATACTTCCCAACAGCATAGAACATGGGGCACAGAACTCATCTGGAAATGGCCATGATTGTTAAGATATTGCCATTTTGTTTTCAATCCCTTTCTTAATAATCCTTGGATTAGACTTTGATTTATTCACTGCTGCCGTACACTAACTTGATGTTTTCATCAAGCTATCCACTATCACTATAAGATATCTTTTCTGATCACGTGACCACCAATTCATATATCTATCAGCATATATTTAAAGTTAGGATTTTTGCCCTAACATCATATGTTAATTCACATTGAACTTCATTTGCCCCATTATTCACTCAGTTTGGAGACATTCTTTTGGACTTCTTCACAACCCAATCTACCCCCACCCCTGAATTTAGCCACCTTACTGCTCACCCCAATTCCAGATAATTTATGAACAAATCCCAATACTAGTTTCCATGGAACCCCCTCTACTTATTTCACTCCACTGTGAGAATTATTTATTTACTCCTAGTCTTGGCTTCCTGTTGTTTAACCCTTAAGGGGACCTATCCTCTTACACCATGGCCGATTCCAGACGACTAACCTGAAGGCGCTGCATGCCGCCATGCAGCGCCTTCAGGTTAGTCGTCTGGAATTGGCCCATGTTTACTCAGGAGCTTTTGATGAGGGGCTACATTAAAAGCCTTGAGGAAGACTATGTGTATAACAGTGACTGGATTATACAGGTTCAAGTGTTTATTTACCATCTCAAAAAACTCCAAAAACTTGGTGAGACAGAATTTCAGAATCTTTACTGATTTTTCTTCAGCAGGACTTCTGTTAATGGTGACAGAATGGTACATCAGTGGAGGAAGGGAAATGAATCTCACGATTTCTCTTCTTACTGTAGATTCCCATTTTACCACATGTGGTTCATATTATAGCATGGACAGGCTTACTGGGCAGAAAGAAACAAAGTTCCATTCCATGAAGTTTCCTCAGTTTGCAGTATAGATCCAACTCATCCAATTTAACATATCTCTTTTTGTAATCCTGAATTAATCAGATGGCATGTTCATCATTCCATCTGATTTAACTTGAAATGTGTGTGAAAAAATAAGGTACAAAATCAAAGGTACAAAATCAGAGAAATGTCTGATGGGATTGGTAGTGTTCATCTTATTCTAGAACACAACAGGAATCATACTTACCAAAAACATCCTCCTTGGAAATTTTACCTTCTAGTGGTTTAAGAGTTAAAAGAAGAAAATAAAATAGAAAAAATGTCTTTCAAGCTTGGCTCACTCTTAGACTCACTCTGTAACAGCCATACCAACGAGAGTAGTAGAAAATTAATAAGGTGGTGTTGGAGCAGATACATGACCCACACTATAGTGCAGAGGGCAAGAGTTCAAATATAAATAAATATGTATGGCGGTGCTTCTTCTTATCAGATAGGAGTGCTGTCTTGTAAGCAGTTTAGATATAACAAAGTGGCATCCACAGTGCTTGCAAGACAGCAATCTTATTGGAAAAGATGCACTATAAACAACCGTACTGATTATAGCTGGGATTTTCAAAAAGGGTCTAAATGGAAATAGAATTGTAAAGATTTTCATAGAATTCCAGTTTACTGTTTAAAAGGCCCTCCTTTGCCTAAGGAATAGACAGTAATGCTGTTAGACGTACAGTTAGAAAAAAAATCTAATGGGGGGGGACTTTGAGAAGCACAGAAACATATAGGATAACAGGGAAAACAAGACAATGTGTTTTTTCTAGAGGTGGACACGGACTTGAAAACGGACCAAAGTTTTGCATGGACCAGGCCGCTTTGTCATTCACAAGCTGGCAGGTCGTGGGATGCGCCTTTTTTCATGGATGTGATAGACTTTGGCTGGTCTGTTGGTCCATGAAACCAGACATCCCGGCACTGAGCAATCAATTCCCTAGGCAACGTAGGAGCTGCCTGCAGACCTTCTGCTGCCCTCAAAATACACCAATCTTAGCCCTGAAAACCTTGATAGGCAGCTCTGGCTGCCAACCTGAGAGCTACCATTATTCTCTATGTGAGTGTTCAGTAACTGTGGCACGGAGCCACAGTTTCACTTTCCAGCCCACAGTTACCGAGCAAGGAACTGCTTGCTGCAAGAGTTTTTTTTTTCTTCATTGTGCATTGTGAGAGGGAGGCTTGGGGCGTGTGCTGCAGCAAGGCCCGGGGAGCAAACTTATTGGGTTTCCTCAGCTGAGGGCTGAACCTTCTGTTTAATACTTTTTCCTTTCAATTCTTATTTGCTTGTGGGGTGCTGGGCTAGCCTAGGGCTGTGCCGCAATCCAGTCTCAGAGCTGCAGTCAAGCTCTGGGTGCAAGCTTATTAGGTTTTCTCAGCTGAGGTCTTACTCTTGTTTCTCTTTTTCTTTATTTCAATTATTATTTACTTGTGGGGCAGTGGGCTAGCCTAGGGCTGTGCCCCAATCCAGTCTCAGACTTGCAGCCAGGCTTTGGGTGCAAGCTTATTGGGTTTCCTTGGCTGAGGGCTCACTCTTCTGTGTCCTTTTTACCCTTTCAGTTCTTATTGGATTGTGGGGTGGTGGGCTAGCCTAGGAATTTTTTTTTTAAGGAAAATAGATTTTTATTTTTTAGAAACCTTTCTACTTACAAACTTCAATCCTGTATAGTGCAAAATTGTAAAGATATAAAATTGTAAAGTTACAGTTTTAATAGTTACATAATAAACATTCAGAACAGTATAACCTTATAAATATTCTAACTCTTTAAGGGCTTTGTCCCACCCCAGTTTCAGGGCTGCAGTCAGGCTCTGACTAGGTCCAAACTTGTTGGGTTTCCTCGGCTGAGGGCTCTTCTTATAGAATCATGAGGGTTAGAACGAGGAACAAGGGTGGCCGTGTGGGGGAGAAGTGTCAAGTTTGTCCTGGTTGCCATTGCCACCGGTGCCCAGCACCAGCTGTACTGGGGGCTGTGAGGTCTCAGAGGCAGAGCCTCTTTCTACGGATTCGCTTTTGGGGATCAAGGAGGAGGCAGGAGAGCTGTTAGTGTTGCCAGAGGAAGAGTAGCTGCTAAAACTTTTAGAGGAGGAGGGATCTCAGGAGGATGCCTCAGGGGGTCTTGGAGAAACATCCAGCTCCTCCGCATCCCAACCTCTTGGGGCTGCCCCTGCCTGCAGTCCGTCTTCCCGGCCCAGCCTCTTACCTCAATGGTTATGGCTCCATCCTCCTCCCAACTCACCAACTCCTGGTTGCCGTTTCAGTTCCATACTTCGGCAGTACTTCCTAACCCTCCCCAATGACCCATGTTTGGCATGTTGCAGGGCCTGCAACACCCTTGTGCATAGGGACTCAGACCCAAATCACTTGTCATCCAGTGTACTCCACAGGAATCTGCAGAAGCATAACCCGAGCATATTGCCTCAACGAGAACCATCCACTGGGGGGGAGGGAAAGGGCTTCTGAGCAGGGAGAAGGGGGAGGGGAATAGCAGTTCACCCCAAGGAAGCAGACTCGCACTGAGGGTGCTGTGGATGGGAATGGATCCTCCAGGCAACCTACTCTTCAGGAGATTGTTCCCTTGAGGTCATCTGTGCCAAGCAAAAGATTCAGGAGGAGGGCTTAAGAGGCGAGCACTCGTGTACTGGCTGAGATGATAGCCCTGGATAGACTAACTTTATCCCTGTTGGAGGGTGTGAGCTTTTGCCGGGCACTGCTTCATTTCACCCCCTGGTTCACAATGCCCACACGGCAAACCATTGGACGACAAGTCTTGCCTGCCCTCTACAACTGTGTGGCAGAGATGGTCAGGAACCAGTTGACCAGAGTACAAGGGTGGACCATGCACTTTATAGCTGATCTGTGGAGCATCATCATCACGGCCCACCAGAGGACCTCTGGAGCGTCATGGAGTGGTTCTGCTCCAGGTGCAGGGGATGGACATGGATCAGACTGGGAAGAACATTGCCGACATGATCAAGGGTGGACTGAGGGAGTGGGTGCACCCGGCTGATATTGTCCTTGGCTACATGGTCATGGACACAGGTAGAAACATGCTGGCATCCCTGAATGACGTATGCCTTGAGGGCAGGGCCAGCCAGAGGAAAATTTTTCAAGCTCTCAAACGCTAGGGGGTGCTCCTTCCCGGCAACATGCATGTGTAGAGCGTTCCTGCTGAAAGCAGTGTTGCTCAGTGGAGCGAACCCTCTTCCTTCAGTTCCGCCTAAGCCTCCACAAGTGTTTCATTGTCATTGTGTAGGAGGGAGGGAATATGTGCCTGTATGAAGACCTAGATGAACAACAGTTACAGACAAGTGCAACACTGTTTTCTGTTGCAGCCACCATCATGTTCCGGGGGGGGAGGAGGCTGCCCCCCCACGAGGGGAGTTAGAATAGCCCTTCCCGAAGGTGGGGAAAGCATACTTGCCATTCTTTCCCGGCAACCCGTTGGTGAGGTGTGTTTGGCAAACTACCTCTTCTCAACACTGGGGACAGCCTTTTGTCAATGTTGTGCTCCATATGGTGGGCCTCCTTCATGAGAGGATGTAGAATCATCTTCCATGAAGGTGGAGAAGGGGTCCATTTCAGTCTATCGCAGGTACCTCCACATGACTTTCCCGGGGGGGGGGGGGGAGGCTGCCTCCTTGCTTGGGGATGTAGAATCGCCTTCCACAAAGGTGGGGAAGGCAGCCGTTCCCTTCCCTGTTGGTGTGGAAGTTTTCGGCTTTTGCAGACTTCCTCCAATGGTGCAAACACAACAACCCTACAAGAAATTTCATTTGGCTTCCCTAGGAGTGGGGAAGGTTCAGATTTGACATCAGTGTGCTTTGTCTTTCTGGCTTCCATGTCTCCCATCCCTCTCAGTCAGGGAGCTGTGTTATGCAGAGTGCTGCCATTTATCCCTAGAGTGGATGGTCTACCATCACTGCCACACCTGGTCTTGAGAGGTGCTCTTAGGCTGGGTTGCAATCGAGGCCACTGTGCTGCCACACAGCTGCTGAGGTGGGTTCTTATTGCAGAACAGGAATCATATGTACAGTGAAGCCCACTCCTTCTGTCTGCTGTCCTCACCCTTGCTTAGACTGGAATAACTCTGCCTAGGCTTCATCTGGTGGCATGATTGCTACTCTTCTGCATTTTGTCCTCCCAACAACCCTTCAAGGCAAGTTACTTGGGGAGGGTACCCTTCCTTTCCCTTCCATTCTATCGCAGCCACCCTGTCATTGAGGTGGGTTCCAACGACCACCTCTTCTCAATTAGTGGGGCATCCTTCTGTTTTGATTGTGTGCTAGGGTAAGTAATAGGGTCCCCCTGCAAGGGGAAGAAAAATCGCCTCCCCCAGATGTAGGGAGAACATCCATCTGTTCTCTTTCCATCATGGGCAGCACCGTGTTGGTGGGGTGGGTTTCAGTTGATGGGAGGTGGGAAAGGTTCTTATTTTGAATAATTATCCCTCACCATCATTAAAAGACATGCTAGTCTCAGCCCCTGAGGTTTTCTCTGCCACAGAGACCAATGGGGTCAAATATCTGTGGGGAAGGCATCCATCCATTCCCTTTCCATCACGGGCAGCACCACATCGATGGGTTGTCTTTGGCCAGCTGAAACACATCCATGACAGATGTGAAGACACACACTGCAGGGGTGCAGAAAAGGTTCTTATTTTCAGCACCTGTCCTGGCTGGATGGGGGAGACATCATTGCAGGTACCCTGTCGACGAGGGGTGTTACTTTTGATGTTGATCTCCACTCCTTGATTGATGGACCTGCATTGAGGTTTCATTCCCTATGGGTGGTGCCCCCTAAGAGGACTTAAAATAGCCTTCCCCAAAGGTTAGTAAGGTAGGTGTCCCGCACAGCCCTTTTTCCTGGGGACTTACAATTGTCTTCCTTGGCAGTGAGGAAGGCATGTGCTGCCACATTGGCAAGGTGGGAGTTGCTGGTGGCCACCATTCTTCAGTATGAGGAATTGACATCTATAGTTTCCTTTCTTGTCCTAGTGGTCTGACCGCTTTCCATCCTGGGGACTTAGTGTCCCCAACCCTGGGGAAGGCATCCACATTCCTGTCCTGGGGGGTGACCACTTGCCATCCTGAGGACTTGGTCTCACCCTCTCTGACCCAAAGGAGGGTATCCATCACTGCTGCCGTGTCCGGGAGGTGGGTTTTGTCAGCGGCCACCACTCCTCGGCATGAGGGATGGGCATCCCAATGTTGCTTTCCTGTCTGGGGGGGGGGGGCTCAGCACTCCGCATCCAGGGGGGAAGGCATCGAAACATCCATCCAGCTGTTCCCTTCACTTCCTGGGGGGAGATGGCCCCCCAGAAGCAGGAAGAGGAGCCTTCCTCAAAGGCAGATAGGGCATCCATCCATCTGTTCCTTTCCGCTCCATCAGAGAGATTGCTACTTTAGACTGTTGATACAAATCCAGTCCAGGTTTGATCTCGACATCAGTGCGCTTCTCCTTTCAGGCTCCCATGCCTCCTGTCCCTCTCTGTCGGGGAGCTGGGTTATGCTGAGTGCTTCCACTCATCCATAAAGGGAACGGTCTAAAGTCACCACTGCATCTGGTCATGAGGGATGCTGTCAGACTGGGTAGCAATCACCACGTCCACCACATTGGTGAGGTGTGTTCTGGCTGCTGGCTATTGACAGTGACTCTCTCACTGAGAGGGGTGTGTGCTTTCCCTTTTCTGCCTTTTTTCCTCCTGCTCCAGCAGAAAGATTTAGTCATCCTAAGCCCAGGAGCCATCCCCTCCCCAGTCTCAGTGTCAGTGTCTGAGGCTCAGTATCTCAGAGGATCTGGGCTGTGACCCAAAGCCCATTAACTTAGAAGCAAAATCCCTCCCCCAGCAAGGGGAATGAAATTCTGCTGCCTCTGCTTCAACATGGGGTGGGAATGCTTCTCTCATGGACACCACATCACTGAGGTGTGTTCCTTATACTGCCAGCCCATTCAGGAGGTGGGTTCTTGGTTGCTGTTGCCGCTGTTTCTAAGAGGGAATGGTACTCCGTCACCATCACCGCCGCTTGCCGATGGAGGGGTGGAAATGGCCCCCCAAACTGATCTCTCATCAACCTGTTGCATGAGTTGAGTGGAAAACTATCACTGCCAATATGTCGGTCAGGTGTGAGGAATATGGATTTGATGAAAGGGATTTTATATACCATTTCTGTGTCTTTCAGCATTATATATACCAGTATTATATATACCATTTCAGTATTATATGCCTTGCACCTTTTCTATACTCAGGAGCCATTGTAGTATTTGTAATGCAACCTGCAATAATATGACACTTGAAATAAGAAGATCAAAGAAAAATGTATGTTAAAACATGTTAAAACTCTGTGAGAACCGAGGGCTAAACAATATGCTTGTAGAGAGGCACCTGCAGAAATGTCACACAAATGCTTTTTGAAGAAACTGAGTAATGTAGCAAGCTAGGTCAGCCACCTGTGGCATTATCTCTCTCAAGGCTGCAAAAAGGGGAGAGAGTGCAGAAGTGGGGGAACATTCCTTTCTGTCCATGGACCTCAGTTATCTGAAGCCCCCCCCCCCCAGGCTGCCAAGATGAGACTTCATGGTGCCGTCGAGGTAACATTAGCAAAAGGGAGGTGGGCAGGAGGAGGCAGGTGTCCTTCCAAGGGTAACAAGCCCAAGGACAAGATAAGGAGCTGCAAATCTTGGAATTCCCCCAATTAAGTAGCTGACCTAAACTTGTTCTTCCAATCAAATTAACCCTAGACACCTGTGTCAAAGACTGCAAGCCAATAAGATAACAAATATTAGAATATGGTGATATTATTATAATTAACCTGAGGGTATAAATTGCTTTGCACTTCTATTGTAGCTTTGATGAGCTTTGGACATAAGGAGACCACCTACTCCTGTGTAAAAGGGCTCCTCGATTGCTTCATTCTACAGGACTCTATGGTATGTATGTCTCTTACTGTGATTGGCAAGAGGGACACCTAAGGCACAAGTTTGTGCATAACAGGTGGGTTCTGTGGAATGAAAAGTCCAAAAAGCAGACTTGGTGGCTTCATGTTAGCTACACATTAACCAGTTACTAAATGATCCGTGTCCTCAGAACACCACCAGCATCTTCCTTTGCTGACACCGTGTCAGTGAGGTGGATTTTTGGAAGACAGGAGGCTTGAAAATTTCTTGTTTTGAGCACCTGCCCCAGCTGGTAATGGAAGGCATCTGTTCCATGAACTTGCGGGCAGCTGCCATAGCTGTCCCATAAGGTACTTAGAATAGCTTTCCCCTGGGTGTGGGGAAAGTGCCCTTGAAATAGGGGATCCCAAGTCTTCTTCCTTTCCTCAGGCATGGGGAAGATCTTGTCCGAATAGAGGAGCACAAGTCTCCTCCCAAGTGTGGGGAAGGGTCCTCTCAAATAGGGGAGCACAAGTCTCCTTCCCAGGTTTTCTTCCAAATAGAGGAGCACAAGTCTCCCCACCCCCAGGCATGGGGAAGGGTCCTCTTGAATAGGGGAGCACAAGTCTCCTTCCCCCAGATGACATTCCAAATAGAGAAGCCTAAGTCTCCTTCCTTCCTCCAGACATGGTGAAGGGTCCTCTCAAATAGGGGAGCACAAGTCTTCTTCCCATAGATGTCCTTCCAAATAGAGGAGCACAAGTATCCCTGCCTGGCGTGGTGAAGGGTCCTCTTGAATAGGGGAGCACAAATTCCCTTCCCCCAGGTGTCCTTCTGAATAGAGGAGCCCAAGTCTCCTTCCTTCCCCAGGTGTGGGGAAGGGTCCTCTCGAATAAGGGAGCATACGTTTCCTTCCCCCAGGCATGGAGAAGGCTCCCTCCAAAGGCAGACATTCCATTCCCTCATGGCCACCATGTCAGCAAGATGTCTTTTGCCAGTGACCATCCAAATAATTCTCCTTCCCCCAGGCATGGTGAAGGCTCCCTCTGAATAGTGGAGCCCAAGTCTTCTTCCCTCAGGCGTCCTTCTGAATAGAGGAGCACAAGACTCCTTCCTTCTCCTAGACATGGGGAACGGTCCTCTTAAATAGGGGGACACGTCTTCCCCCAGGTGCCTTCCAGATACAGGAGCACAAGTCTCCTTCCCCCAGGTGTCCTTCTGAATAGAGGAGTCCAAGTCTTCTTCCTTCCCCCAAGCATGGAAAAGGGTTCTCTCAAATAGAGGAGCTCAAGTCTTCCCCCCAGGTGTCTTTCCAAATAGAAGAGCACAAGTCTTCCCCAAGCGTGGTGAAGGCACCCTCCAAAAGCAGACATTCTGTTCCTTCATGGCCACCATGTCGGCAAGATGTCTATTTGGAATGACCCTTTCCCAGGCGTGAGAAAGGGTCATTCCAAATAGGGGAGCCCAAGTCTCTTTCTCCAAGGCGTGGGAAAGGCACCGTCCCAGACCCGTGAGAAGGGGGCAGCTGCAGATGAAACCTACCTCAACAATGTGGTGTGGCCACCCCCCAGTCATGAAGGGGGTATTGGCAGCCACCCCCCAATACAGGAGCCTATCACCCCCGGGGGAAGGAAGGGCGGTGGGCCCCTGAGGCCTCCTGGGCTCATGAGGAGGAGGCTGCAACCAATGAAACCCACTTCAATAACATGATGTGACTGCCCCCATGTCACAAGCCCATCTCCCCAGGGAAGGAAGGGCCCTGAATGCCTCCTGGACACTCGAGGAGGGGGCAACCACCAACAAAAGACACCTCACCAATGCAGCAGCTGCCCCCCAGTCATAAAGGTGGATGTTGCAGGGACCAACGGACCAACAGCGGGATTTATTGTCTTTCCACCGGGCCTGTAAGACAGAGTTGTTCTGCCAGGCTCATGGCTAAGGTTGGGCCTCTGCTGGCCTTGGGGGTGGGGGGAGGAAATTTAAACACTCCCCTGTGAAAAACTGTCCACCACAGTATACGTGCAAAATATTATAAGTCTTCCTGATGCTGCCACCGCACAATACAAAATGTTTTAAATTGTTCTAAATGTTTTATCAAAAAGAGTCCAGTAGCACCTTTAAGACTAACCAATTTTATTATAGCATAAGCTTTCAAGAATCAAGTTCTCTTCATCAGATGCCTGATCAAAACTGGGCAGATACAGAAGAGGAGGGGGAAAGAGAGAGAAAAGGGAGGGGTCATAAATCACAAGAAGGCAGAATGCAATTAGCATAGAGGCAATCAAAACATTCCTTTGCTTGGAAATGTAAACATCTCCTTTTGGTGTGCAGTCAGTTTGTAGCAGTGAAGGTGTCCAATTCCTATGTAGTATAAGCCTTCGGTAACCACAGCTCTCCCTGCCAGTTGCATCTGACAAAGAGAACTGTGGTCCCCGAAAGCCCACACCAGGCGTCACTGGGCTCCCCCAGATCACGCCTCTGTAAAGAGAATCTGTTACCTGTGGTAATGTGATAACTATTCATAGTCTCTATTCAACCTAAGCCTGGACCACTCTACACAACAGGTACACTTCCTGGACACCACTGTACAACTACATAATGGACGAATAAATACCACCTTATACCGGAAACCAACAGACCGATACTCATATCTACATGCCTCCAGCTTCCACCCTAAACATACCACTCGGTCTATTGTCTACAGCCAAGCCTTACGTTACAACCGTATCTGCTCCAATACTCTCGACCGAGACTCACACTTAAGAGATTTACAACAAGCATTTTTGGGACTACAGTACCCACCAAATGAAGTGAAGAAACAAATTAACAGGGCCAGACTAGTACCCAGAAACAGTCTGCTCCAGGACAAACCTAAAGGAACTAACAACAGAACACCACTGGTTGTCACCTATAGCTCCCAGCTCAAACCCATCCAACGTATCATCAGTGAGCTACAACCCATCCTGGAAAATGATACCTCTCTCTCAGAAGCCCTGGGTGGAAGACCTTTCCTTGCCTACAGACAGCCCCCCAATCTTAAACGACTTCTCGCTTACAATCATGAATCGGCCAGCAGAGTCACCAGCACAGGGACCAGGCCCTGCAACAGACCCAGATGCCAGCTCTGCCCCTATATCTACCCAGGGAATACAATTACAGGACCCAATGGCATCAACTACACTGTCTCTGGCTCTTACAGCTGCTCATCCTCCAATCTGATATATGCCCTCATGTGCCAACAATGTCCTTCTGCTCTGTACATTGGACAAACCAGCCAACCTCTACGCAAAAGAATAAATGGACACAAATCTGACATTAGAAATGGAAATGTCCAAAAACCAGTGGGAGAACACTTCAATCTACCAGGACATTCCACCAAAGACTTAAAGGTCGCTGTGGTTCAACAGAAACCTTTCAAAAACAAAATCCAACGGGAGGCTGCTGAATTGGAATTCATATGCAAATTTGACTCTGTCAAGCGGGGACTGAATAGAGACTATGAATGGTTATCACATTACCACAGGTAACAGATTCTCTTTACAGAGGCGTGATCTGGGGGAGCCCAGTGACGCCTGGTGTGGGCTTTCGGGGACCACAGTTCTCTTTGTCAGATGCAGCTGGCAGGGAGAGCTGTGGTTACCGAAGGCTTATACTACATAGGAATTGGACACCTTCACTGCTACAAACTGACTGCACACCAAAAGGAGATGTTTACATTTCCAAGCAAAGGAATGTTTTGATTGCCTCTATGCTAATTGCATTCTGCCTTCTTGTGATTTATGACCCCCCCCCCTTTTCTCTCTCTTTCCCCCTCCTCTTCTGTATCTGCCCAGTTTTGATCAGGCATCTGATGAAGAGAACTTGATTCTCGAAAGCTTATGCTATAATAAAATTGGTTAGTCTTAAAGGTGCTACTGGACTCTTTTTGATTTTGCTACTACAGACTAACACGGCTAACTCCTCTGGATCTAAATGTTTTAAAATGTTTTAAGTTGTTTTTAAATGTTGTTAGCTGCCTTGAGCCCGCTTGCGGGGAGGGCAGGAAATAAATATGAAATAATAAATAATAAATAAATAAATGGGTTTTTCTCAGTCCATGCCCACCTCTATTTCTCTCAGTAGCTATATTGATAATATCTGGAAAGTTTTCATCCTTGCTCAGATATCACTTATTCATAACATTGTTCATGAAATTTACCTTTTTGTTTGATTATATGCTCAAATGCACATCTACAGATTTCAGTGACTGCTGATAACATTAAACATTCTCATATTAATTCATTTATACATATTGAAGAAAGCTGTTTGTTCAGTACTCCATGGAAAAGAGGTTGTAATGTATAGGCTACCATCTTGAATCAGCCAGCCAAGCCAGTACTAATTTTCCAATGTGAAGGGATATCAGTAGGGCAACTAAAATTAAGGCCTGCTGATTTTGTGCAAGTATAGAACATAAGGGGGAATCACACAATCGCCTCACCAGGAATTTGGACAGAATATATAATAACATTCGATTTATATACCACCCTTCAGGACAACTTAATGACCACTCAGAGCGGTTTACAAAGTGTTATTATTACCCCACAACAATCACCCTGTGAGGTGGGTGGGGCTGAGAGAGCTCCAGAGAACTGTGACTCGCCCAAGGTCACCCAGCTGGCTTCAAGTGGAGGAGTGGGGAATCAAACCCGGCTCTCCAGATTAGAGTCCCATGCTCTTAACCACTACACCAAACTGGCTCTATGTTTTGATAGATATACCTGGAACAAAAATGATATCATCCTAGGGATATGCGCTTTCATTTCTTTTAATTTTCACACAAAATTAAGAAGAGCATTTTCCTCCAGCCTATTTTCTTTGGTGAATTTCCCATTTTTGTTTGTTTCTTTTAAGGCATTTTTACATCATCATTTATACTTTGTAATCTATTTATTTTCCAGTGATTCAAAAGTAGGAGACAATATTAATGTCAATAGTTCTATCAAATTTCATGAATATAGTTAACAAAAAAGGATGACTGCAGTTTCACCTTGATTATGGAGAAACCATAAGAGAAAGGTAAATGTCTGTATTAAAGTAGACTTGTCACAAAATATCTTAACATCTGTGAGGCTCCTCTCTCACTTGTGCCCCCCTCTGATGGTCTGCCATCCTGCCAGCTCCCCAGATGGTCAGGGAAGGGGGTTGCACCACCTTGTTATTTCTCCTGCCCTAGGAGTGACAGCCCCCTCCCTCTGCCTCTCCCGTCACTTTCTCTTCAGCCTTCACAAGAACCTGCCTTTAAAGGCCTCCCCTTGCCCACCTTCCTGGCTCTTCTCCCAGTCTCCACCCAGCCTCCCTGACTGGTCCTGCTCCCAACCTATCTGATGGGAGGGCTGGGTAGACTGTGCAGTCTCCTGGTCCCACCCACTCCATCCCAGCCTAGGGCGGGGCATTTTGCCTGGCTCAACCCTGCTGCTTCTGGATCTTCTACAATGGCTCCCTTAGCAGCTTGGGGCCTCTGCTTGCCTGGCTCAAGCTGAGGGCAATCCCCTGTGGACCTGCCTGAGGCAAAGCTGCCCGGGCAACTACAGGAGTTGTTACTACAACTACAGGTGAGTCAGCTGGATGGTAGCAGGCTGTTCCCCAGGGCTGTGCCTGAGTGTTGGCTGCTGCTGGCCTAATGGTGGAGGAGATCTGGGGCCCTGTAGAGGAATCTGCAGCTGAGGTATTGCCAAAAGTGGTGTTGCAAGGCCTGAAGATAGAGCCTGCTACTGCAGGGGGAGTGGATAGGAGGATGGCATGGCCAGACAACATCCCTATACCCCATGCTATTCCCATTGCCAATTTTCCCAGGTATGAAACTATTATACAGTCTAGCCAAACAGTAAAACATTATGCCACAACTGCCCCTAAAATGTTAACTTGTTTAAGAAAACATTTTAAGCAAGAAAATGTCAGGCTGTTACAATTAAACATTCATTAAATAGTAACAGTGACTATTTATTAAATAGTCACACAGTGTCTCACTGCAATAAAGATTGCCCAGCAGTCCTGATGGAAGCTGAAATAGATTTGCAGTGCAATCCTCAAGTTTGTATTGTCAAAGGCTTTCACGGCCGGAGAACGATGGTTGTTGGGGGTTTTCCGGGCTGTATTGCCGTGGTCTTGGCATTGTAGTTCCTGACGTTTCGCCAGCAGCTGTGGCTGGCATCTTCAGAGGTGTAGCACCAAAAGACAGAGATCTCTCAGTGTCACAGTGTGGAAAAGATGTAGGTCCTTTGTATCTACTCAGGAGGGGTGGGGTTGAGCTGAGTCATTCTGTAAGAGTTTCCCAGGGTGTGGAATGCTAATGGCGGGAGGCTTCACTGTATCCTGAGGAGGTTCTTTTGCATATGGATTGGTGCTTGATGTGCTAATCTTCTCTGCAGGGCTATTGTCGGGTGTGGAGTGTTTTGTTGGTCTGGTGTTTTTCAGAACTGGAGCCCATGCTCTGTTCATTCTTAAGGTTTCTTCTTTCCTGTTGAAGTTTTGCTTATGCTTGTGAATTTCAATGGCTTCCCTGTGCAGTCTGACAAAGTAGTTGGAAGTGTTGTCCAGTATTTTGGTGTCCTGGAATAAGATACTGTGCCCTGTTTGAGTTAGGCTATGTTCAGCCACTGCTGATTTTTCAGGCTGTCCAAGTCTGCAGTGTCTTTCATGTTCTTTTATTCTTGTCTGGATGCTACGCTTTGTGGTCCCGATGTAAACTTGTCCACAGCTGCAGGGTATACGGTATACTCCTGCAGAGGTGAGGGGGTCTCTGCTGTCTTTTGCTGATCGTAGCATCTGTTGTATTTTTCGGGTGGGTCTGAATACTGCTTGAAGGTTATGCTTTTCCATAAGCTTTCCCATCTGATCAGTAATTCCTTTGATATATGGCAAAAACACTTTTCCTGTAGGTGACTGTTTTTCCTTGGTTGTTTGATTCATCCTGGGTTTGATTGCTCTTCGGATTTCATTTCTGGAGTAGCCATTTGCCTGAAGTGCGTGGTTTAGATGATTAATCCTCAAGTTTGTTCTGTATGGCTCTGTAAAACTGCAGTCCTTTACACACCTACTGTGATTAGTCTCCATTGAATTCAGGAAGAAGAGGTGCTGCACAGTTACAGTGAGCACTTTGACTATATAGGTTTCATAACTTCATACTAACCTCACTCCATTGCAGAAGAGAGGGGAGTTAGGAATTGGTGATTTGGTTTGATTTTTTTTTATTGGAAAGGTGCTCTTCCTCCTTCATTGTTTCATTCATGTGCTTCCTCTTAGCATCTCAGTATGGCACAAGTGGGTTGTATGCATCATCAGACTCCCACGGGAAGTGCTGTTTTATAGTACGTACAATTGGGTGCAGTTTATTATTTATAATAATACTAAGGCACCAATAAAAAAGCCCAGGCACTAACTGCACATTTTAAAATTCCACAATAAGTTGACATCACTTACAGCTTCTCTCAATGTGTTTTTGCTTCTTTGATCTTCCATAAATTTTTATCTTTGTGGTTCAGAGAGAATAACAAATCTTGTTTGTCTTAGAGAAATTTGTGTTGTAAAATAGCAGTTTTTAAAAATATAACTGTTTTAAGTATGATACAATGCCCTTTGACCATAAATAAATGCCACTAAGGCTCTTGGTATTACCCTCTACTGCAAAATTGCGAAAAGCTTCCAAGTTACAAGGCTGTTATGTTTTCACTAAAGGCCACAATGGGTAAATCAGAATTTAATACATTTGAAAAAGCATTGGCTTATTTTAATATCTGTAATTTAGCATTAGCTGAGGCATTTAAAAGTCCGCATTTTCACTAATTTACAGTATTATCTTACTTACTTAATCTGAACAACTGTGACCTAGTCCATTTCCATTCTGCTCTAAGGCTGCTTTCACACACATTGGATAATATGCTTCCATTGCACTTCCAATGCACTTTAGCAATTGTTTGCAACTGGATTTTTCTGTGTGAAACAGGAAAATCCACTTGCAAATGATTGCTGGAGTACACTGAAAGAGTGCATTATCCAATGTACGTGAAAGCAGCCCTCTTTGTCTTTTCTTCAGTTTCAAAAGTACAATAAAGCATCAAGTTCTCAGAGATACAAAATCTGTATTTATTAACTATCCAACAAAAGCATGCCTGATATAATTTTCTTCAGGATTCTATTAAGTTACTGTGGCAGAACATGAATGGATGAGTCGATTTCTTCAGCTGGAAAATTTGTGTCTCCTTGGTGTTGAGAAGTAGCAGGAAATGGGTAGAGATGTGACATAAAGACACAGAAGTATTCCTGTGCAACCCGCCCCCCCCCCCAGTGAAATCCCAAAATGGCAGGTGAACTAGCTGCTCTTGATCTGGCCATCATAAATATTAACCTCAGATCTCATAAACAGCAATGGAGTTTCTCTTAGGAGATCACAATCACTGCCTCAGTTTTCCCACATTCACTCAGTTGGGATTAACTAACAGTAGGGATTGGTTTGCACCAGTGCACCCAAATGTAGCTTTCATATTGATTTGTCTTCCCCTGTCTTCTGACCTGGGACTAGCTTCTCTCTGCCTCTCACAGAGAGTGGCCATTTCCAAAGCTAAAGGCTTTGGGCAGAGTATGGGCAGAACTATGCTTAAGATCATCACACTTACTGAGGAAAATAACAGCTCCAAGAAATCATTTACACGTGGTCTGTATTTAGCTATCATATCATTAATCAAAGCTGCTCATCAATTAATCAAGGTATTTAGCTACTAAAAGATGCAGCAATATTTGCACGCTGCCGAAGAACTATGCTCACACAAAGTTTCTCACTAACACATTGACAATTCAGATTGATCTAATTTGTTTGTTTTTATTTTTTTTTTATTATTTTTAATGTCTAACATAAAAAACTACAAAAAACTACAGAAATATAAGGGGGAGGGGAAAAAAGGGAGGGGAGGACTGGGAAAAGGGAAAAGCAACATACAAACAACAAACGCTACACTACATGTCTTGTATTCCCTTCATGCTGCAATTTTTCTTAAAAGTTAACTTTCTAATATGCTATCAGGTTGGTAGATCTTATACAATACAGACTATATTCAGGGTCAGGACTTCTCCCCCCCCCCTTGTGTCTCGGTCTCAGTTCTCTCTGCGCAGCTGGAGCAGCTGCGCCCGTTCTTTCCTCCCCCCCCCCCCCACTTTCCCCTTCAGGCTTCGAACTTTCTTCTTGCTGAAACTCCTGATGGTTGAACAAAAAGTCTGTCAGCTGCACGTCCGATGTAATCTTGTAAGTTTGATCCTTATACCTGAACCAGACGCCTTCTGGAAACAGCCATTTATATTTTACATCACATTTCCTCAAGAAAGCCAGAAGTCCTTTATACTTGAATCTTCTTTTACAAGCCAAAAATGGAACATCCTTCAATATTTTAACCTTATTGCCCAAATAATCCAAGTCCACTTTGTACGAATTATATAAAATGGTGTCCCGAATCTTCTTAGATGAAAAGTCAATTATAATCACGCGAGGCAGCTGACGCTTCATTACATACTTTGAAGATGTCCGCCGGACTTCCAAAATATCGCTTTTTAGCTCTTCTTTAGTTGCCTTTGCGAATGGCGCCAAAAGTCCAGACACCAAATCTTTTAAATTTTCACTTTGCTCTTTTTTACATTTTGAAGACGCAATACCGTTTGGGCACGGTCCACTTGTAATCCTATTATTTGATTCTCCAAAAGCTTCACTTCCTTACTTGTTGCTTTCATGAGTACTGCGTTCTCGTGTGCAGACTGCTCTGCTCCGGTCGCTGTTTCTTTAATGGCTTTCACTTCGCTCTCCACTGAATCAACCTTTTGCCCCATTTCATTCAGTTTCGCAACAAAGGGCTGCACAGCATCAAAAACTGCTCGTCTCACCATCTCTTCCAAAGTTTCCCCCTTCCCCTGTAACGTCGCCATCACCGATTTACTCATTGCTGGGCTCTGCTTTCTCGTCGCCATCTGGGGGGGGGGGCGCCAACTAAGTTCCAAAACTTGGTGCAGGGGAAGAAATCCACGCCTTTTTAGCTTCAACTCCCACCAATCCTTCGCATACGCTTGAAAATCAGAAGGGATTCGCTTACTCACAGGTTTTCACCTTAAATCTGCTTATTGCCATTCTCCATGGCCTGGCAGCACACGGAGTGCTGCGCACATCTGCCGGCCTCCGTTAGAGCAAATGGGCAATTTACCCCCCTGCATTGCTTCCAGGGGGTTCTTCCCGCGGCGCCCCGGACCCTGGCTCCCTCACTGGGAGTCCTGGGGGTTAACCCTCACGGGTCAACCGCCCGGTCAGGCTGCTCAGACGGTTCCTCCTGGACCTGCAGAGAGGAGCGTCCGACATGGCCGGGAAAACAAAACCGAATCCAGATTGATCTAATTTGGACATACTGAATTACCTGCCGAAAGCCCAGCTCAGTGGGGTAACCAAGATGGCTATTACATACACATCTCTTCCAACTTCAATGCTACCAATATCTTTCCTGTTTGGAAATACTCCCAGGACCTTGGACCTTCTACCTACTCTTTCCTTTGCCTCATATCCTTTAAGTTAGCAGTTCTCAAATCAGGGCCCAGAGACAATGGGGCAAAACTACTGCTTGGTTATGACAGGGCTGCTGCAAGGGTAGACAGATGAGTTGCCTTTGTACACTAGGTTACACTGGAAGAAATGATAACCCTCCCATCACCATAGAATCAGCTGGGGAAGAGCTAGAACAGCTGCTAGAAGCTGTAAAGAAAATAATTATAAATATGTCGATCTGGGATGGAGATACAGCAAAACAAAGCAGTTGGGACTCAGAGCTCAAGGGAAAAGGCAGTATAATTAAAGTAGTTGTGCATGACAGAAATTTTTGGACTTCAGTGCCCTTCCCTTCTCACGAGTTTGATACTTTGGTTACGAAGATGAAAATCAGATCCTGCCTAATGTAGCAATCCCCATTCTTCTTAAAAGGGGAAGGGGTCAAAGAAATCTCTGAAACAACCTTTGGACACAAAGGTGATTTGGTGAAAAATAGAGGGGGGGGGGTCTTCTTTTTGACCACCAAAAAACTGTGCTAGAATCATGGAACCTGCAAGTGCAAAAACCATGTGGGATGGAGGCTGCATTAAGGAGGGGAATTAGGTGAGACCGAAGGAGTGAAAAAGATGGCGGGATCTAAAAATTTTCATGCACCATTGGTTGAGAAGTAAACATAAAAGTATTTATTGCCCATACATCAGCTGCAGTTTAAGAGATAGCTGGCCAATGTTCTGCCAGTGGAAGTATGTAGATGGAGAAGGTATGGGCAGTAACTTGTCTGTTCCAATCTTAACGGTTTCAAAGTCATGTAAAGAATATTCTCCCATGGTATGAAGAATCTTATTTTATCACTCACCGCATTTTAAAAAAAAACCCTTCATTATTAGTGAGTTAAAGGTATAAAGGTCTTTATCAAGTGTCTAACCATTTGAAACTGCTTCTTGCAGTAAATCCTAAAAACGAGGCGACTGTTACCACCACCTTCACAAAAACCATTGTCAGGTATTTGCAGGCAACTGAGAGGTGGCCTTTAAAATCAGCATTTGTTTTTAAAAGATCTATTTGCGTGCAAATGTAAACAACATTTATTTTTATTATATGCAGTTGTTACATGATTCCTTATTATAGTTCAGCCCTGACGTCAGCAATAAACAATAATAGGATTGTGAACTATTGCTCTTCCTAATAAAATTATGTTTCTCCTCTGCATTATAAATCTAATAGCTATTACATCAGCACCCATAAAGATATATCATTGGCTTACCTTTTTAATACAAATAAGGCATTGTGTGCCTCAACTGTAAATATTCAGATTTATTTTATATGTTAGCCATGACTGTGATTAGATCATGAGTGAATTGTAAGTGAAACTGAAAAGTGTAATTAATAGCCAATTTGGTGATCATTTTTCCTTTCATTTTACTTACTCCTCTAACAGAAAAGTTCCTATTCTGTTTAGAATATTTCTCTCTCAGTGTCTTAGACATTTTAAATGAAAACTTGGAAGTTAAAGACTTAGTATCATAGGAATATAAAAATAGTCCTGTTGGACCAGAACAAAGTTCCACCTGGCCAACATCCTGTTTCCTGTAATGGCCAAAATGATACCCCTTTCTTCCTGTTGCCCATTAACAACCGATATTCAGTGGCACACTGCCTCTGAACACTTTTAGCCATTGTGGCAGAACAGCCATTTGGCTAAGATCAAGTTAGTGTGTAGTACTTATCTACAGAGCAATACAGACAAGATTTTAAACTGAATATTTTATGTTATGTTTCAAAATATGTATTTTTTTTTAACTTGACAATTTATTGGAAGTGGCAGATCCCCATCTCACTGCTCATGTGAAAAACTAAGACATTGACCACTAGAGACAGCGAGAGTTTTACCAGTGACATCTGTGTGAGCATGTTTCAAAATATGTATTGTTGATGATTCTGCTTTATCTGTATTTGTCAGATTGTCATCTGAGTGTAACCTAAATAGGGTTGGGTGCATAGGCCCTATTCAAATGTAATGCCCCTGTGCAGACAGTCACTGGGGATAAAAGGTAGTTCAGGCATGCTAGGTGAGTAGGAAGGGAAGGCATGTTACTGTCAAGGGTTGCCAGCCAGTGTCGGGCAACTGACAGGAGTCCAGGGAGGGTAGCACAGGGGTGCCATTGGCAATGATGTAATGTCACTCCTAGGGAAATAATGTTACACCTGTCTAGGAGTCACTTGGAACCTTATGGTGAAACCATAGAGTTTCTGTTGATTACAAGAGCAGACTGGCATTACTTCTTGGTTTTCCCCAGAAGTGCCATCACCCCATTGCCTGACAGTCATTTTTTAAATATTATTTTTCTCCTGCTGGCCTCAGGAGTGGCAGCAGGAAATGGAGACCAGAGGGCAAGAGATCCCCCACCCTCAGCGGGAAAATGGCAAACCTGTTACTGACCCAACCCCTCACCCTCCATCCCTCATCATAGGCCACCAGCTGCAAGCCATATAATCTGTCATTCCTACCATGCAGAATGGACGTGTTTAAGTTCTGTTGTAAAATGTGTAATAGAATATATAGAAAATTGTTGTTTATCTGTGTTAGATGTTATAGAGGAAATAAAAGCAATGTTTTGTATAGTCAGAGACAAATGTTAATTTCATCTACAGTCCAATTTGGTACCAAGCAATAAATAATCTCTCTCTCTCTCTCTCTCTCTCTCTCTCTCTCTCTCTCTCTCTCTCTCTCTCAATGCTGCAGCCTCCCCTACAATGATATACACACCTAAGAACTCTCGCTTCAAGAGACAAACCCCTGGGAAAAGGCAGACACAGTCATGTAACAACTGATACCAAGCTCCTCTGCCCTTCTCCAAACAGGAACCTTGTGTTATTTGTAAGGAACAATACTCTCCCCCTCCAATGTAAAACAGAAAACTCTCACAGCCCCAGAGCGTAAGGCTGGATCTGTCCTTTGGCTTTTAAATGGTTGCTTTCATCAGAAACCTTTTGGAATAAATGTGTCCAGGGGTACCCTGGGGGCAATATTAGACACGAACACTGCTATGATCTATTTAAGCATGTGTGAGATCTGTATAAATAAGCCCCCCCATCTCCCTCCCCTTTCTGTCTCTGAACCCTGACTAATATCCTGAATGAAATCCTTAAATGTTTGATTTCAAAGTAGAGGGTAAAGATTTTTCCCCATCTGTAAAAATGAGGGTGTGTGTGTCAGGTGGAGAATGTTGATTTTAAAAGAAGAAAAAACACACTACACCTACTTTCACAGAGTAGAAAAAAATCCACAGAATGAGACTTCAGGCTTGGCACCTGCTCCAGAACCTTCTTGATGAAGCAAAGGTTGTCTTCATTAAGAGCATTAATATTCATGCAGCATGGTAATTTTGACACAGAAAAGGTCTCTGTAACCTTTTCTTGTGTGAGAATTTTTTACTTCTCAAGGAAATTACAGTCCAGCAATGACTTAATTAATGCTGGGTTTCTTCAGCAGGTTTTGAAGAGCTGTCAGTTTAGGCTTGCCGTTGCTGTCAACCGGGGTGAAGTCTCCGGCTAGATAGATTGAAGGGAGAGAGGTAAGAGATCCAAGTTCCAACATGGATCCACTCATGGGGGGAGGGGGAATGGAGGGCAGGGATGAAGGGAAGGGGGGAAGTCACCTACATCTCCAGTGTTAGCTTTAATTAGCAACCTGCTTGCCTTGGTAAGGGGTCATTTAATATTGGTCTGTAGTACATAGACTGAATTAAATAACCCATTTTTCAGTCTGTTTACTTATTCTATTGTTTTCACTCAAGCATCTGTTTTCCCTCATTTATTTCAGTGGATAACACCCATTCTATCTTGCTGAGGGGTGGGGGGAACTGATAGAAGCAATCTGATATAACTGAGAGATTCATCGAGGAAAAAAAATAGCTACTGAGGGGGGAGCATTATTATGTCTTGTAAGTCCACTGAAAGGGCACACAATACCAAGGCACCTAAGTGGCAAATGGGGTATTAAAAGAAAAGTTTACTCTCTTTTTCTTGATTTTTGTCTTTGCACAGAATAGAGCATACTAAAATATAGACTACCTAGATTGGGCAAGTTGAAAAACAAAAATCTCTTAACCAAGATGTATTTTAACATGCTCTATTTGGAGATTCCATTAGAACTGCTCTAGTGATACCTCCTCTCTTTGGTATCCGGACATGTGGGAAAGGAACTGGTGTCTGCTGTTAACCAGGTCTTAGGAATGCTTAACATGTGGTTTTGGGCTCATTCCGCTGCACAAGGGCCTGTTTTGCGACTGTGTGTGGCACCAAGTCAAACTGCAGCTTATCTTTTCAGATACTTTCCAGGACTTGCTCCAGAACTGGAATATTTCTGTGGTGAAGCTGCTAAAGCAAAGGAGGTGCCAACAAACTTTGTTCTGATAATACTCTCATTACTGAGCCAATCCTCATTTTTTTTTTCTTAAAAAAAAAGCTTGTAACAGATATCAGGCAATTTATAAGAACAATAGTGGAAAACAGAGCAAGATTTAAAGGAATTCAAGTTACTGTATGTGATGCACCAGGGATGCACCAGGCAATGTACGACATGGCAGAGGAAAACTGAGATTTTCCTAGTCGTATGGATTCACTGACAAGTCATGGAATCTTTTGTGAAACCCTTTTAAAAGACTGGATATTCTTTTACAGCCTAATTGTTGCAAACAATTGGCAACCAAATCTGGAACCAAGACTGTGCTCTATCCCTGGGCACCACAGAGGTCAGCAGTAACCCTAGCCTGGCTTCTCCTGTACACATAACTCCTGTGCTCTCTCCTACTCTGCACTTATGCATTGTTATATCCTTCCGGAAACAATATGAATGGATCATAACTGAGTGCAGGTTTTCAGCCTTTATAGAAAATTCAACACTACTTTAAAAGATCAAAGAAACAGTGAAACGTGTATGAGAGTCTTGTACGAATTGTTAGTGCACATCTTGTGAAATGTCAATAGGTTTGTAAAAAGATAACTAGGTATGCAGGTGTTCTGAAAATCTGATATTTTATTAAAATTGTAACACATATTTCCCACTTTAAATTAATATGGAAATGTCAGCCTTTCCTTTCACATGCAGATCTCAGTCACTGAAGTTGTCTATTAAATCTGTATCTCCAGGTGGACTATTTGAGTGCACGTCAGCTCCAGACAAATTAGAGACTTCCTTTGGTTTAGATATTGATGAACATGAGCTCTAGAAACATTAAACTTGTGCTGTAGTCTGCATTGGCTCTTCTTTTACTCCTGGGTGCATCCAGTGTGTTGGGAATAGTCAATAAAACTCTGCATAGTTTGGCACCAAGTTGCCTTAGAGATGCTCTCTGTACATACACAACAATTAATTCCACAGTACCCTTCCTGATAAGAGTTCTTTATATTTTCAGTAAGCTGCTGGAATGATGGCTTCCCCTGTGGTTCATCTGCTCTGATTGGTTAAACAATTCAAGACTGATTTCAAGGTTTATACCGATTTATAAGGGGTGTGTTTTGTGATTTTAAATTTTAATGTACAAGACATATCCAGAATATACTGAAAATAATAATTGTCTTATTTTTATAGTAGATGTTAACCAGAGATACTTTTTTACAAATTCAAAATGCATGGAAAATTAGACTTGCTATAGTTAATTAATGTCTGAAATGAATGTTGCACATATTCTTCTTTTAGACAAAGCAGATTCATTCTACTTTGCCTTATTGAATGTTCATGTAGCCCCCCCATACACACATTTACCCTTATGATTTCAGTTGTGTTCTTACCAGTAGACATGGGCACGAAACAGAAAAAGCTCAAAATGAAAGTTTCATGTTTTGTCGTGATCCACTAATCATGAATCACAAAAGTTCACAAAATTGACACATTTGCTGAAATTATTTGTTAATTTTGTGATTCATCAGAACCTGGGGCATTTCAACAGCCCCCTTCATACCCGGAGATGCCAAACTCACAGGGAGACTTCAGCAGGCTCTCCTCCACCTACCCTCCAGGTTTGCAATATGTTGATCGGGAAGGGAGGGAAGGGAAGTGCTGCCAGAGTGCTGGATCAGAGGAGGACGAAGGACCAGCTATGATAGAGCTTGGCCAGGAAGACAGAGTGAAAGGTGGGGTTGGGTGGAGGAAAAAAGGCACCCTCACCCAAAGACCTTCCCACAGCAAGGCCAAGAGCTAGAAATAAGAGGCTTCTTACAGTCTCTTTAAAGCAGCAACAGCCAAAAGCACAATCCCAAATCCTTCCACACACTCTCCCACTCCAATCCCAGCAAAACACTGACATAGATCAGAACAGGAGGTCTGTGGTTGGCTGACAGATCTGCCTAACGGGTTGGAGGGGTGAGATTGGTGAGCCCATGGCTACAGAAGGCCCACCTCCTTGGTTGCCTAGGGTATTGACCCCCCCCCCCCAGCTCCTTGCTGTATATGGCAGAATGGAAGCTCTCCAGATGGCTAGGAGAGCTGCCAATCAAGGGTAAGTGGGCTATGATTGGGGTTTCCAATGGCAACAAAAGGTCTCGGCCCATTGTTGCCTAGGAAATCAATGGATCGGCGCCAATCTGTCTGCAATTATGAATCATTCACAAAGCTAACGAAACAGGCTAAAAAGTAATGAATTTCATTCATGATAACCGCAGCCCCACAAAATGCTCTTTCACGACACACGAAACAGCCCGTTTCGTGACAAAATTTGCTCCGTATTTCGATTCATGCCCATGTCTACTTACCAGGCCTAACTCCACTCACTAGAAAGCTTCACTAATTTGAGGAAGAGTTACTTCCAAGTAAACATGTACAAGTTACAGCTTTAGATCCAAACGAATGTCACTTCCTCTGAGTTCTATGAGGATTATTACCATGTATGCATAGAGGGGCGTGTCCTGACTTCTCCTTTCAAATAAACAGAATTGATTATAACTTTTTTTTATTTTAACATCCTGTTTAGTAGAATTTTTAAATGCTTTCTAATAATGCTTCAAATACTCAATGTAACTTGCTTGCACATAGTGCTACAGACGAACAGTAAACTGTATTTTTAATGTCATTACATAACAAAATAAATATTTTATCTTTCCTGTGCATAACAGAGCAATTAGACAACACAGCGTAATGGATTAGCACACATCAGTGGTGCATATTAATCATGGTATACAGACAGATCACTGAGGAATACAACAGAGGCTCAGCGAAATCTCACAAATGTGTAAAACATATAAATAGGCCATATAGCCATTTTTATAAATAAATGTTAAATTATCTGCTACTTGAGAGGAGCAAAATAATTCATATGACTTTCAGATTCAGCATGACAAAGAACTCTCCCACACGCATGCACGCTTTAGATGACAACCAGGACTGACATATGACATATGAATGAGTAAAGGCAACAGGAGACATTCAGCACCATTGGCTTGTATTCAACAAGATCAGCTTATGGAACAAAACTTGAGGAGTGAGACCAACTTGCTATCCCATCCTGAAACACTGCATCCTCCAAAATGTTGTTCCTGAAGATGGACAGACCCTGTGGAAGAGCACAGGCTCAAAATGAAGGTCTGCAGTGGGGAGAAGAAACAGAAGAAATGGCCACCTCCCTTTTCTGAAGACTGAAGTGCTTGTAAGTCTTTGAACAGTGTAGTTGGATAGAAGCCACAGTTGAAAGAGGCCTTAACAGGCTGTCTAGTACAAGTACTTCAGTGTAAGGAATCCAAAGTTACAGCATCCATTCCTGACTGAAGGATGTTCAGCCTGTGCTTGACACCCTCCAGCAAGTGACAGCCCTTCCCTCCAATATGCTGTGCCATTGTTGAACTGCTGGTACCATGAGGAAGTTTCTCCTAACATTCTCTTAACTCTCCTGTAACTTAAACCTCTTTGATTTAGCCTTGGCTTCAAGAGCAGCAGAGAACAAGTCTTTACCTCTTCTATGTGACAGCCCCTCAGATTTTTGAAGAGTGCTATTGTGTGTTCTCTGAGGATATATTCTTTGGGAAGGGCAGATTGGGAGGAACTCTGCTGACAGCTGTACCATCTAAGCTTGCTCTTCCTGTATGCAGGTATGAAGACTTGGCATGACCAGAGGCAGGAGCCCTTGGGTGCAAAATGAAGGGGATGAGCCAAACAGATCGTGATCTATAGCTCATATCCTGGACAAGTTGACCCATGGGCTCAGGAGCACCAGACCAAGATATAGCTGGATATTTCATTTGTTCATAGATGTAATCAGGGGTCATTTCATAGAAAAAGAGCGGGAGGAACTCATTAGCATAACTCATTCACATATGCCACACCCATTGACATCACTGGAAATGTGTCATTAGCATAACAGATTTGCATATGCCACACCCCCTGACATCACCTATCCTGGCTATTTTGGACCCAATCCTGGCCATTCAGGGCTGAAATTGGGCCCAAAATGGCAAAAGGGGGCTGAAAATGGCCAAAAAGGGGCCCAAAATGGTCAGGATTGGGCCGCTGCTGAGCAGGAGAGTGATCCACCACCCGTCAGAGGCCCGATCTGGGCTGTTTCAGCCCCAATCCAGGTTGAAATGGGCCCAAAATGGCCGAGAGTCCGGTGGGTGGGGCCACCTGACATGTGACCTCTTTGGGGAACTACCGGAACTGCTTTCCTGTGTATTCCCCCTCAAAATGAGCCCTGGATGTAATTGTGTTTTTGTACGGTATATTGAATACTCTTTTATGTTGTAAGCCACTTTGGGTCCCTTTGGCCTTACAACTGTCAGTTAAACCTACCCAGTGAACTTCATAAACTTTTAATATTGCAACACTATTACATTGTTAACCCTTTATGAACACTGATTCTTTTAGAGGAAGCATTTACCATTTCTTACTGCTTACATAGCTCTTCTGACAAGAAAATCCTATGAAGGAACTAGGATATCAATATAGAGCTCCCCCCCCCCCATACAAGTCCCACAGTGGTTCCAGGGAAGGAGGGGGCCTCTTTAGGGCAACCTTAAGCACGCTTACCTGGATGTAAATCTTGTTTAACATTAATTGAGGTTTTTCCCCAATGAATATGCTTAGATCAAGTTATGAGAGAAATTTTCACCCAGCACATTTTGATGACATGCTAAAAGGTTGGAATGCCATGAGTGTAAAGAATCCTATGTGAAGTATGATTTAGTTTCTGTTCAAAGTAAGTTTTGTTATCACTTTCCTTGCAGGCCCTTTTTTCTTAAAAAATAATAAAACAATATGCTAGAGCTTCCCTAGTAAAGGATAATAATAAGGATTTTGTATAATTTATCTACTACCTTAAAAGAGTTTATTTTACGATAGATGGTTAATGGTAATTACGTACAAAAGACTCCCAAAGATATGGATAGCAGGTATGGATCAGAGAGGTTGTCTGGTCCTTTAATAATATCGCTCACTGATTTTTTTTTTAAAAAACACCCTAATTTAGCGGTAAAGCTCTGAAGGTTAAACTATTCAGATAACCAATAACAAATAAATTATTGAATAACAAATAAGATTCAAGAATGAGGAGGAAAGCAAAGAAGAATTATTCCTTCTTTCCATGCACCTGCTGGTCTTTACTCCCCTTTCTGCTTCTGGCACTGCACGTAACTCTTCAGCTACAATTCATAGCTAGTAACCCACTCAAATACTTTATCTAACAGATGTAGAACCATCCTTAGGAAGAGGACACTGAGGAATACAGGAATACAGGAAGAATATGAAACTGTTCTAGGTTTGTGTGTCAATACTGGGGCTTGGGGGGAAAAGCCAGGTTGATGGCAAGAAACAGAAATTTTAAAATATTTCAGAATTCTAAAGCATCTCCATTATTCAGTTTCCATGAGGATCTACTGTACTGCCTTATTTATAGCATGCTTCCAATGATTGATTTTCTCTTCACAGTTTTAACACTCAGCTGTTGTTTCTCATTTCTCTCTTCATTTCTTAGCCCCTGTGATCTCTGGATTGCCCGCCTCCCCCTCCACCAAAATTGCTAGTTTAGATGCTTGAATGAGACATCCAACCTTTTAAAGAAATCATTCATTTCCTTTAAAAGGTTGAATATGTCATGATAAGTTTGATGGGGCCGATATTAAAAACTAAGTGTTCATTTTGATTTTGTTAGGGCCTAGTATGGTAAAAAAAACCCAAACAACAAAACACTTAGACCAGGTCTGTAAAAAGAACAGGTGTAGAATGCCAATGGATTCAGCAGGACAATGCATGTAGCCTGTTTGAAACAGAGACCTTACTTATTTCAACATCTACTCTGAATAGGTTGAGGTACCAGCTATGAACTGTAGCTGAAAAGTTACAATCAATAGCCTAGGAATATCAGCATTATTGTTCACCACATATTGTACACACTCTTCTTTGTGCCCTCTTTGGATGCAAATTACGAGTGTATTCAAATGTGTAAAGCCAATGGGTTGCATCTTGTCTGAAATTTCCATGTATAGATGTGTATCATACCTGCTTTTCCTCTGCAGCCCAAAATGCCCCTGGAAATGCTCCTCCTGGAGGATGGGGAAACCTCAGGAACAGCATAAGGGGGGTGGGATATGGAGGGCTACCATGGGAGGGGGAATTTGCTAAGATCCCCTCCTTAAATGCATGGATTTTTTTTTCAATAGAATCCAACCCACAGTGTGGCACATTCTTTCCTAGGTCTAGGCCAAAAGTTTCTAAAGCAGGGCAACATTCAAACACGTCATTTCTCACTCTGAAGTGACACAGTGTAAGATGGACTGTACCAGGTGCCATTGCAGTATATTTGTGTTGCCTTTTATCTCAATACAGCAGTCTGATTACTCTGAGCTAGAGGTGGGCACGGACTGCATAACAGACCTAATTTCCCCACGAATTTACCTAGTTCATCGTTTGCGAACACGCGGGCCGTGGGCGCGTGTTCTTTTCAAGAAAGTGCCAAACTTTGGGGCATTCTGTCCATCTGTGGGGAAGTTTTTCTTTTTGCGAGAGCGCGGCTTGTGCCTTAGGAAGGGCTTTGGGGGTTTGGTTGCAAGAGAGCTTACTCTATTCTCCATTCCTGTTTAATTTTTTTCGCCTTTCAGTTCTGGTTTTCTTGAGAGCACTTTTTTAAAAAATCCTTTTACTGTACTCTTGGGTCACACTGATTTCTTTCTGCTTTCAAATCCTTGGGTTCTTGGGCTCAATTCACCCCCCCCCCCAAAAAACTCTTCCTTATTTCTGGGTTGCCGGTGGGTTCTATTCTGCTCTGACCCCACCCACTCACAGACCCGCAGTGGGTGCAAGGCAGCTTTGGCCGCTGTCTGCTTGAATTCTTTCCTTCTTTCCCCCACTTTCTTTCTTGGCTGCTGAGGTGCAAGGGGAGACTGCTATTGGGCTCTGTGAAACACCTACTCTCTGGCGACCGGCAGCTCGCTTTGGGGGCTCTCTCTGCTTGATTTCTTTCAAAGCCTTTCTCTCCCTAAATAGTGGGTGACTTTCGGGGAGCTTTCCTGCCTGGCTTTTGAGGTGCAAGGGCGGGCTGCTCTGTGAAACACCCACTCTCTGATGACTGGCAGCACGCTTTGGGGGCTCTCTGCTTGACTTCTTTCAAAGCCTTTTGGAAAAGTGATAATTGAGGAGTGTTACATGAGAACCTTTGGTGGGGAAAGTCTACTCATGTGAAAATCTGTGGGGAAAACAAGGCCTTTCAGAATCGAACCGGTTCTCGAACCGGTACAGTCTGTTTAAAAGTTCGTGGTCCGTGGTCCGTGAAAGTCGACGGACCACAAACCGGCGGTCCGTAGCCGCCTCCCGGTCCATGCCCATCTCTACTCTGAGCTCATCAGCATTTGAAAGCTAAGCAGGGTCAGCCACCTCAGTACTTGGATGGAAGACCATCAAGGAAGACTGGGGCTGCTACAGAGAGGAGGTAATGGCAAACCGCTTGTGTCCTTCTTTTGCCTTGAACACCCTATGGTTTGGGTCACCCTGTGTTGGTTGCGGCTTCGTAGCACATTATGCTGCAGATACACAGTATGCTGCAGTTTTCTAATCTCTTCATTGAAAGCACAGGGATAGACTTATCCAACATATTTAAATGTATACTTTTTTGGAATATTCAGAAGTCCATTTCATATTTTATTATAGTTCCCGGGTACCAGAATCTGGAGCAGCTCCAGACCAGATTTTATTTATTGCTTTGGATAAGCTGTTTAGGCAAGCTGCTATAAAGGGCTCTTTTCTTTGTTGACTATTTTGTTTACTGAAGACCCTCAGCATATTACTGAATGATTGTGGCTTCTTACACTTCACCCCACCACAAAACTCTAGGCCACAGTTCTCATAATATCTTTTATTAGGACCAGCCAAATGGCATGTAACAGTGTGCAAGTTATTTGGTTGGTCCTAATAAAAGGTATTATGAGCTCATCAGATCTTGGAAGCTAAGCAGGGTCAGCCTTGGTTAGTAATAGGATAGGAGACCTCCAAAGAAGACCAGAGGCCATTGTGCAGAGGCAGCCAATGGCAAACCACCTCAGTTAGACCTCTACCTTGAAAATCCTGGCAGGAATTGCTATGAGTTGGTTACAACTTGATGGCACTTTCCACTACCAATAAAAGGTATAATATGAATTGTGTCCCGGGTTTGGGGTTTTTTCTTTCAGCAAGTACAGCTGACAACTCTCCATACTTCAAAGCCATTGTTCAGCTGACCTGGCTATGTGAATCCATGCTATGGATACCTTGAGGCTAGAGTACTATAATGCACTTTACATGGATCTTCCCTTAAAGAAAACTTGGAATCTCCACTTGGTACAGAATGCTGAGGCCCAGCTTCTATCTGGAGCTAAGTGGAATCTTCATATCACCTCCATTCTACAGATGCTCCATACCAATCAGTTACACATTTCAGTTCAAGGTTCAAGCTATCACCTACATACTGCTTAATAACATTGTAACCGTGTACTTGCAGGACAACCTCTCCTGCTATGTTCTACCACAACAACTGAACTCATCTGAGCAAAGCCTTCTGAAGATACTACCTAGTAAACAAGTAAAGTCAGCAACTGACCATTCACATGCATTCTTTATGGTGTCCCTCTCATTACGGAATGGCCTCCCTGAAGCTATCATTTTGCAGAATGTACAAACCAGAACAATTCAGGAGGGCATTCTTATAAAAAGAGCTGAACTATAGTATGATGGATCAGCTTAGGAGGTGACTTCTAAAAGGGATAAACGATTCTTACACTGATTGTTTTATTGCTGTAGGCAATCATTCTTCAATCTCAGACTCACTGCATTATTTTGTCTTATTAAGGATCTTTCATGTTAGATTGAATTGCGATATATAAGGGATAAATTTTACCTATATTGATAGTTTTGTTGCTTAGACAGTTTCTGTTTGCTTGTGTTGTTTTTCCAATTCCTTGGTCAGCTCCACTGCATTATTTTGTTTTATTAAGAATCTCTTCTGTTAGATTCACTTTTTTAATCATATTTTTTTAATTTGCTTGCTGGTTGACTGAATAGTTTTTATTTATATTTATAATCCATCTTGAGTCCCAGTGAGAAAGGCAGGCTATAGATGAAGCTAACAACAACAATATCAACAACACTATTGCAACAGCTAAATGTGAATGTTCTGATTCTCTATTCAGCATTCCCCCCAGCTCAAATATAGAAAGTATCACTTTTCTGAAACGGAAAAAAGTTTAAACTTTCAGGAGACCAAGTCAGACTCCCCGTGCTGGATAGATATCCAGAGATGCAAGCCATATTTATATAAAATCGACAGGGCCTCTTCTTTATTTTAACAACTAGTAAAGATATCAAAGGGTGTAGCACAGGGATGCAGTTGCATTCTTATGTCCTGACTTTTGAGGTCAGGGAGCATTCATATTTGTGACTAAGTTTTCAAGGTCATTGTCAAGTTCCTCAATGTTATTGATCAAACATGCATACTCTGCAGCTTTCAAGGACAACTACATTTTGTTACTAATAACTTAAGGATATATAATGGCTAATAAGGGGACAGCAGCAAAAGATTCGAGCAGGACCAGGCAAAGAAGGGTGGACTGTGGTAACTTTTCTTAAAGATGTGTATTTGGGTGGGGGGACTACTAAGTGCCCACAATCTGTATGCCCTTAAATAAGTGGCTAGCCCCACCTCTTGATAATATAGCAATTGTGTGGTGGTGATCATTGAACACTAAAGCACTTTTAATAAAACCACAGAAACTACAGGATGATATTTTAATGACTTATTAATAGTCTGGAGCAGGAGTAAATGGTTCCCAAAGCAATCCTAATGACTATTGAATAGGCCAGTCACTACAAAGAAAGAGCAGTCAAAATAAGGGTGTCTTAAACAGAGTGAGTACTCTGCTGTAGATCCAAAAGCCGTAACATATTCATTGGTAGTTTATTGTATGCCTGTGAATGTCTCCAAAATTATTATTTCCCTAGAACTTTACAAATCTAACAGTGCAATCCTAAGGCCATTGAGTTAGAAGTGTGCAACTGTTTAGGATTGTACGGCTTATCTGGCCCCTGAAGCAGGGAAAGTTCAGCACATCATTTATAGTTCAACCTCTGATGAGAAATCAGACTTTGCACTTTCAAAAAGAGTTGCAATGTTGGACTATTCCACTTTTGTATGGTGTAGTATCCTCAGATATGGTGGCATGCTTCAAAGCTTGCGAGTAGAGAGCAGTCTTTGCTTCTAATGCTTTTATTTCACTCACTCACTCCTTTCCACATCCACTGGAAGAAGTACTGGACCCTAAAAAGTTCTTAAGTATACCAATGTTCCATACAGGAGCAAATTCAGTTTTATGCAACTAACTACAATTGCATAAGCAACTATAGCAAGAACAGATAATCTTAAAACAACTGGAGAAAATATTGTTCTTTTCTGAGATGCCCAATTTTAGCTATTCATATTCACATTCTATTACTTCAGCTTTACAGCCTCCCGCCATTTTAAAATGTTTTACATCAAAGCTGATTTGGACTTGACATAAAAAATGTCACAAACTACACAATAATCAAATAAGAAAAGTTTCCACATCAAAAATAAAATTTTAACACCATTTCCTTTTTAAAAATAGAAGATCCCCCCCTGCACCCTTAGCAAACTTAATTATACCAGTTATTGCTTTCACCTTGAGGGACACTAGCTGAAATGACCGTCTGATGACAGTTTGTTGGCCTCTGTGATAAGAAAATGAACTAGAAGCTTCTCCTTTGATCCCAGAAGAGAAGTGTCCACATCACTAAAAAGTCCTCATAATTAACACCTTTCTGTGAAGCCTCATCACAAACCAACAATCACAGAACCACTCAGAGGACATTGCTTGGAGTAGTTAATCAGCAAATCCTAATCAAGAGGAGGTACATTCCAGAATCTTTAATACCTGGGAAAAAAATCTATTTATGCAATATAGCTCCCTTGATTTTGTATTCCCATTGCTATAGAAGCTGGTTTCAGCTAATGTTTCCTGTTTATGAACGCAGGTTTTCAGAGCACAGCAGAAGTGAAAGCAGCAGACAGAAGAATGTCAAGCCCAGGACACAAGACAAGGACAATTCAGAAAGAGAAAAGGTGAAAGTTTAAAATAACTTCAATTTATAACTATACTGTACTTTATAACACCAATTTTACCCCAGGTCATTGTCCTGATTTTATGGATGGACATGCTTGCAGAACAGTAACAATCTCATTGTTAATGAAAGGGGAAAGGAGACTGAAGGGTAGGTATTGAAAGTGTGTAAAGCAAGACAGAAATTAGGGAAATTGTTCTGTTTAGCCTTGTTCTGGGCTCCCCCTACCTCTCTGCCTCATAATCACACTTATTTTCATTTTCACAGACATAGAGGCAGCTGTAGGGGCCCATATATAGGCAGGCACAGCCCTCTTCCCCAATCCATTAATACCAGTCATTAGCTCTCCTATAGAAGACGGGTGCTGGGTAAGCTAACAGTATCTGGAATGTTTCCATTGCCACATAATAAGGAACCATATTTATGTACCCTTTACACACAGGCTGAACACATCCAAGGATTAAAGTGGGTTCACTGCAGCACCTGATTTGGTATTTACAAAGTATACATGCACAGGTAATCGGATTGTTTGTACAGTCTGTACAGACAATAGGTGGTTCTTTATTACTGAACAAAAGGCTTCTATAGGACCTAAGTGTATAAAAAGAGGCATCAAGAACTGTTTGGAGATCAATGGCCTTTTTGGCACAGGCGATTTTTACTGCATTTGGTTCCACATTTCTTTGGGTTTTCTTCTAAATTCCAGACTATTAACTCCCCCTTCAGATTTCAATGTGGTATTTCAAGGGTTCTCTTCCAAGTTTTCTACCTGCACCTTTTCTGCGTGGGGAGAAAACTCAGAAGAGAACCTTTGAAATGCCACATTGAAATCTGAAGGAGGAGCTGATCATCTGGAATTCAGAAGAAAACCTGAAAAAGTATGGGGCCAAAAACAGCAAAAATCACCCGTGCAAAAAAAGGCCTTTGATAAGCTGATCCAGAGGTTGATGTATGATTTAGGTTTTTTTCTTCCCCAATACAAGGACTAAAGGCACATGATTGCTACCAAAGAGTCAGCAACTGCAGGTAGCTGCCCTGGTCTTAGTATTATCATCACAACAAATCTGTGTGATGAGAAATAGTAATTCTGTGAGCTTCATAGGTCAAGCAGGAATTGTAACACTCTGCACTGCACTGCTTATAAAAACAAAATCCCAGCTCTGAGCAGAGCGACTGGAGTCATATTAGTAGTTTTAGATTATGAGACCTGCTGATATGCACAGCTCTACTACCAGATATTAAGTTTTGTCTCACTATTTCATAGCCTGCACAGATAGAAGGAAAGAGATTATTACCACCACCACCACCACCACCACCACCACCCCTTTTACCTTTTCCTGTTCTGTGCTCACTGACTATCCTTACAGTTCCCTTGGAGATCAATTCCACTTGACTAGCCAGCTCTCAACCTGCATACTTTCTTGTCTTCTCACACAGCTCCATAGAACTTCACTCATCATTGCATCAGGGCCCTTGTTTTCTTTAGGTCTAAGAGTTTAAATGGATACTCCCAGTCATTGCCCAGTAAGCACTGATCAGCATATCAAGATAAGAGAAGGAAATATGTCCAAATCAACTGGCAACTGGGATGACGTAACATACCACCAAGGCAAATGTTGAGGGAATGGATTCTCCAGTCCTCAGTGCCTTGGTAACATGCCAATTTGCCAAAGCACCTCTGGTGGTTGGGCCAAGCGCAGTCCTGTTCAGCATACTCTGGCCGTTTCCTTGGCAGGCTGCTTTGCTGTTCTCCTCCAGCTTGAGCAAGGGATCTCTTGCTCCACGCATTACAAATGAAGTCACCTCAGGATTATCAGTTCATCATAGTATACTTTCTCAGGGTACAGCAGGACATCTCATCTGGACTTGTCAGCAGTCACCCACACAAGTAGATATAACACATGGATCTCAGATCTCTTTCATTCCAGTCAATTCTCTCTGAACCCCCATCACTCAGCCAGTCATAGTCCCATGCATTCTTTGAGTCACTTCCCACCTGCCTCCTTCTCTTTGTTGCAGCTAAAATGTTCTATTTCATACGTTCCTTGAGTTCAGAGTTGCTGGCAGAAAACTGATCCCCAATCTCTCTTCTAGCCTGCTTCCACGATTGAAATATCTGTGGGCTTTCACAGCAGCAGAAAAAGAGGAAACAATTGTGAACTACTTCTTTACACTTCCAGATCTTGTACAAGCTTTGGTACATAGGGCAAAGATCTTGAGATCATATTGAACACTTGCTGACATTTGAGACGTACTAATTCAGTGATAGAGAATATCAACAAAGGAATAAAAAATTTAAAAGCAAGTATCTATGTTATGCCTGTTAAGTAGGATACTTTGTGTAATACTGGTAATTTTCAAAGAGATACCATGCGGGTGAAGAATGTCTGTCTATCACATTTCTTCATTTCATCCTTCCTTCAAGGATCTTTCCCCCCTCCATTTTAGCCTCACAGCAACATTATGAGGTAGGTCAGGCTGAGAAAGTGAGAGTGACTGGCCAAGTTCATCCAGTGAGAACAGATTTCCACCTAGGTTTCCTCTAATCTAGTCTGACATTCTAAACATACCATACTGTCTGTCATGGTGGGAGACAGCATAATGATATAGATAATCCTTCACTTGGTCTTGCAAGGCATTTCTTATGTTCTTAAACCCTTTTTAAAAAGTCAAGATATCCATATCCATACATTCCATGTTTATCCACATAGGAGGATGCCTTCAAAAATAATTCAAGCACATTCAGCTGTCCTGTCCTGGCATTCTGGAAAGCACATAGACCCAGTTTTCCAAATGTTGAGCTTGACCAGTATCGACTGCCTTATTTTGCCTTTAATTTTTTATTTTCTCTAGTATTATTTGTTGTTTCCTTGACCAAAGAAATATGATGCTAATGACTCCTAGGCAACCTCCAAGAAAAATTGTTAAGGGGTGCTGAGTAGTCATATGAAAATCAATTAAATCTATCCCATCACTTGCTCAGAAATTCCCCTCCAGACACAAATTCCCAGTGTGTGCAAACCTACTGCTACCTGCTTCTCTTAAGTGCTCTTCTCAGTTTTGCATTTTTCCTCTACCAGAGTTCAGCCTGGTGAGACACGAGATTGCAAAAATGATGACACCTGCAACTTGCTAGCTTGGTCAGGTTGGCCAAATCTGACAAGCTGAAGTTTGTTAGCATTTAACCTTGCTTAACCTTTGACCTTTGGTTACTTTCTGCTGCCCCCAAAATGACTAATAAAAGACCCTGGGCTGCATCTCTAATCTTCAGGGCATTACAAGCTCTTCGGTTTCCCATTTACACATATGGAAGAGCTTCAGAGTGTCAGATGCAATACACTATTGATATCTCAAGAAAGATTTAATGAAATTCATTTTATTGCCCTTTGAATATATTACATTTTCAGACAGGTCTCAAGTATTTAGGCTATTATTTGGTTAAAAACCACCAGTAGTAATTTTCTTCCTCATGCCATTAAGCATGTGGTTTTCTTTATTCTAAAGATCTCACTTGGCCTCTGTATTCATATATCTACATCGGTGTATATAGAAACCATGCACATACATCAAAATATACTTTTGTTCTGTTATGGCTGGATTTAAAATGTACTGAGTATAACACTCTTTTTCTTTTTCTTTTTTGTTGAAAAGACACATTTTAAAACAGTTCCACATAGTTAATGTAGTGTTTGACCTTCCATTAGAAAAATAAAAGATACCATTAAACCGGGTCCAGAAACACTAGCAAGTGAGTAAATGTTTAAACCACAAATCTCCCTGAACTCCTATGGGAAGGAAGGTTCTACCAATGCCAAAATGGCAAGATCATATATCAGAAATGAATAATAATGTGCAAAAATATGTTGCAGTGAAAAACACAAACTAAAAAAAAAAGAGGGGGAAGCAGAGGAAAGACCTAGGAATGAAAAATCATAACAAAGGTTTTAGTTAATATAATGATGCCGCTCCCACTAGAAGAGAATATTTTGAAATGATTTAAAACATTAATCAGCCACATGCACACACACACACATACATACCAGTAACACCATTTCAGTATTTCCTTATGTTTGTTTGAAAAAAGGAAATATGTGGGAGCAATCAGAGGTGGGGGGTGGGGGAATACTGGAATAAGCTATGCAAATGAACGTTTGCTGAAAGTGCACACATAAAGCCACATTGTATATTCCATGCAGCAGACAGTTAAAAATTTGAACATAAGGTAGCATTTCCTTTATCATATCCCATAAAAATAGCAATTTGCTAAACCCTTGTAGCACAGTATGGAAGGTGGTGTATTTTACTGATAATGTAAGAGATGACAGATAGTTCTATACTAGGAGGTTTCAATGGTGTCGAGTTGTATAGCATAATAAATTGTCAGGAGCAAAGACAGAGTACAGTGCCGGCTCTGCTCCACCTCCAGTAGCCAAATAATTCAGCCCCGGCTCAGTAATTATGCTGTGTGAAAATATGGGATTAATTAGACTGGTACACTAACACACTGTAGTCTCATTAAAGGCTGAGCAGCATTTTCATAGATGCTGCCACTTGAACAGGGCTGCCGCTAATGTGAAAAGACAAAGTCGCCTCTTTTCACACTCCTTGCTTATTACCTTACTTAAGGCCACTTAAGCAAACTTCCGAAGGCAGCCTTGCAGAAAGCCCTATGTCAGGGTTCTTTCATTATTTTATGTCTGCAGAACATGCAGGGAAGGGAAATTTAAAATAAAGGGGGGGGTGGTATATACAGCACACCAAAGGAAAATGTTACAGATTTTAAAACAAATGCTTTCTTTAAAAACTAACATATTTTGCTAGTGTAGACAGGGCTTCAGAGGGGGGAAATACCAAAAGATTGTTCCTCAAATGGTTAATTCACCACTGTAATTCATTACAGAAGAGGATAAGACCCATGCCTTTTGCAAAGAAGAGGCTGAGAAAAACCACAACATATTCTAAATGATATGCTCTTTCCTGGCCTCAGAGCCATCACTAAAGGTGGAACAACACATCAGAAGGCAAGCTTGACGTTTTCAAACCAGTGCATTTTAGAGACTATAAGCTCCTGCTCATGGAATTTTATAACCGAGGAGTGCTTCAGGCCTAACAGAAATATTGAGAAGAATAAGGGATAACCACCAGGATGGTGTCGACCAGAGCCAGGGCTTTTTTGGTCCTGGCCCCAGCCTGGTGGAACGCTCTATCTTATGAGACTAGGGCCTGGTGAGATTTGTTAGTGTTTTGCTGGGCCTGTAAGACGGAGCTGTTCTGCCAGGCATAGGCATCCCAGACCCCCAGTGGGGGCGGGGGATCTCCTGCCCCCACTCACCTCACTTACCTGAGCAGCACGGGGGGCGCAAACCTTCCTTGTGTGCTTGCTCATGGCGCAGCGCGCTCCCATGCCCTGCAGCCGCTGGGATCGGGCCTGTTTTGGCCCAGATCGGGGCCGCTGTGGGGCACAGGAGCGCTCCTGCGCTCCGCAGTGCTCAAACCAGGCCCGATCCACGGCAAACCAGGCCTGTTTTCAGCAGCTGCGGAGCGCAGGAGTGCTCCTGCGCCCCACAGCACCCCAAAACGGGCCCATTTTGGCGTGGATCAGGCCCGTTTTGAGGCTCTGCGGAGCACAGCGCCTCAAAACCAGGACAATCCACAGCAGAACGGCCCATTTTGGGCACGTTTGGCAGCGCCCGGCCACGCAATGATGTCACCCCCAAAGTGACATCATTGTGCCTGGGGGGGCGCTCACTCCGTGTGCACACACTTCTCTTCACAAAGGTAAGTGCCAGGCCCCTGTCCCCTGCTGGGAGATTGAGGGGGCCTGGCAACCCTAGCCAAGCATATGGTTGATGCTAAGCGGTGCCCCCCCTCAGCTGGGGGGAATAAAGTATATGCCCTCCCTTCCAGTGACACTTTCCATCTCCCACATATTTTCCTAGTAAAAAGACTTTGGAGATGGCGAAAAGGTGGTCATCCAAATTATGTGTGGCTATCTTTTTTGTTTCTATATTTATACAGATATGGTATTTTTAAACTACGGTATGTAAGTATTTTATGTTTTTAATGGTCTTAATAGCCCGAACTGTGAAATGTGTTTTTAAGTTGTGATCCACCCTGAGCCTGCTGGTGTGGGGAGGGCGGAGTGTAAATTGAATAAATTAAATTAAAAAATTATAATCTAACTACTACTACAATTTAATTCTCTTGTGAAATTCAACTGCGTTTATTCTTCTCATCTTTGTACCATGATCTCTCTCCTGGTTTTACCTACCAGAAATATTGTCTGGTACACTGAAACTTTTTTTTTTAGCATGTATGCACTTAGTTAATGACTTCTAAGCCTATAGGTTGATGGTGAGTGTAGAGAATGTATCCGAAAGTAAGAGCTAAACTTTGCCTTTTTTAAATGTACCACCTTACATGTTTGTCAGACCTTGTTTCACTGAAACATGCTTTCAATGATTTGTGCTATGCAAAGAGTGGAAACTTCATGTCTCTGCTATTAATAACAATGAGACTTTCTGGTTAATTCTCCAACAGTCTCGAACAGGAGGTCGGGGGGGGGGGGAACGGATGGCAATCTTTACTCAAGAAGCTTTCTCCTTCAGGCCGCTCCCCATCCCTGAGATCACCAGCATTGATTGTGTGGGACTAGTGTGGAGTGCCCAGGAAAGTTTGGCTATCTGTCTGGTGTACTGACCACCCAGCGCATCAGCAGATGCCCTGTTGCACCTGCTAGAGGTAGTGGCAGGGTGGGTTTTGGAGTACCCCAGGCTTGGGGTTTTCAATGTCCTCGCTGATGATGACACTTCTGTCCAGGCTGCAGACCTGGTGTTGGCCATGACAACACTAGGACTTTCCCAATTTGTATTGGTCCCCACACATAAAGCAGGACAGCGCTGGATCTGATCTTCGGGGCAGGGTTGGATGTGGTTCTGGATACGATAGAGTCAGTCAGTGCCATGGTCAGACCACTTGGTCCTGAAGGCTCATTTGGATAGGCCACCACTGCCCCCCCCAGCAAGGGCAGCAAGCAAATTTATGCTCTCCCACAGAGACTTATGGATCCGATTGGTTTCCAGAATGCTCTGCGGGAACCGATGCTTCACATCGGTTCGTTGGATAAGCTGGTGGAGGACTGGCAAATCCATCTCTCTGAAGCCATCAACGAAATCGCACCCCGTTGCCCTCTTCGCCCCCATAGTCACCGAGCTCCCTGGTATATGGAGGAGCTGAGGCAGAAGAAATGGGAGCTAAGACGGCTTGAGTGCGTGTGGCAACAATCTCAGGACAAGGCAAGAACATCTTATAAATCTTTTATGAAATCCTATGAGGTGGCAGTGAAAGCTGTGAAGAAGGAATTTTATGCAACTTCCATTACATCAGCTAGCTCATGTCCAGCAAAATTATTTAATGTGGTACGCTCATTGGTCTCCCTATTGGGGGGAGATCATCAAAAATTTAATTTGGACATTAACTGTGAGGCTTTTGCGAGCTTTTTTGCTGATAAAATCTTGTCTCTCTGCCACGATTTACCAGCCACAGTTGACACAGTACGGGAGCTAGAGGCCCCTTGGCCATCTTCTGGGCCGACATTCGATCATTTCAGCACACTCCCGGATGAGAAGGTGGACTCTGCAGGTAGTGAGGCATACCATGTGCCTCCTAGACCTGTGTCTGTCATAGCTGGTGAAAGCCAGTGTCAATGGGCTGCGGGATTCCTTGTAGGTTATTATCAACTTGTCCTTGGGCTCTGGGGTTTTTCCTAGGATATTAAAAGAGGCGGTGGCGAAGCCCCTCTTAAAAAAACCATCACTGGATCCCACCGACCCAGTCAGTTACTGCCTGGTTTCAAACCTCCTGTTTCTGGGTAAGGTGATTGAGCAGGCAGCGGAGAGACAGCTGCAGAGTTTCCTGAAGGATACCTCAGCCCTGGATCCCTTCCAGTCAGGTTTCGCTCAGGACATGGGACGGAGACACTACTGATTGCCTTCATGGATGATCTTCGCAGACACCTGAATCGAGGTGGATCGGCGCTGCTGATACTATTAGAGCTTTCGGAAGCATTCAATATGGTCGATTACGATCTTTTGACCTACTGCCTTGCCAATAGGGGGATACAGGGGATGGCACTACAATAGCTTGTCTCTTTTCTCCACGGTTGGGAACAGAGGGTGGCGCTGGGGGAGGAACTGCCATCCCATTGACCGCTGGTTTGTGGTGTCCCGCAGGAGGCAATACTCTCCCCATTATTGTTTAACATCTATACGCACCCCCTTGCCCAGTTGGTGCGAAGTTTCAGACTTGGGTGTCACCAGTATGCTGATGACACCCAATTATATCTATTGATGAATGGCCGGCCTGGCTCAGCCCTGGATGTCCTGGAGCATGCTTTTGAAGCTGTGATTGGATGGCTGAAGCAGAGTCGGCTGAAATTAAATCCCACAAAGATGGAAATTCTGTATTTGAGTTGCAGATGCATGGATGCAGGACCTCAGCTTCCTCCCCTCAATGGGGTGGTACTTACACTGGCTCCGAGGGTCAGGAGCCTGGGAGTGACCCTAGATGTCTCCTTGAAAATGGAGGCTCAGGTTGCCACGGTTGCCAGGTCTTCTTTTTTCCATCTCTGACAGATTAGGCAGCTTGCCCCCTATCTTTGGCCCCGCGACTTAACTAGATTAAAGAAACTGAATGCCCCACTTGTTAACCACTATCTCACTGCCAGCCACATGGAGAAGCAGCTGCAATTTTGGGTTGTGGAAGTTATACAGAACACATCTTCAGGCTCTCACAAACTCCTTCAGAAAAGAGAAGTATTTTGGATTCACCACCTCCAGACGTTGATGCCTTGGGGACTTAATGAAGAAGTGGACTGGACTTGCTGTGTCTGAGATACATTTGACTTGATTTGGACAATGGCCCTAACTGAATATGTGTGGTGTCCCTGCCATTTCAGTGTTCTCTTCCTTCTCTCTTCCCCCCTCCCCTCCACTAAGAGCCAAGCTACAAGTGACGCCTTACACAGGTTGGACACTTGTCAGCTTCCCTCAAGTTTTGATGGGAAATGTAGGCATCCTGGTTTTACAGCTTGGCTCTCCATTACAGCTGCAAGACGAGGATGCCTACATTTCCCATCAAAACTTGAGGGAAGCTGACAAGTGTCCAACCTGTGTCAGGCGTCACTTGTAGCTTGGCTCTGAGAGCATATCTCCTTGTCACATGGGGGACATTGCATCACCCTTCTACCTTTTCACATAGCTGAACTTTTTTAGGTTAAAGTGCCATTCTATGTGTACTGCAGATTGATGTGACACACCCTTATACATTGGAAACCAAGTCTAAGTTTGGTTTGTGATTTGGTTTTGAGAACTTGGGGGGATAATTAAGATTTTGTTATGGAATAATTATCAAATTTAGTACATTTTTTCTATAGAGTACAACAATAAATGAAGAGCATTGTGTGAATGCAGTCTTGGTTCTACTGCAATATTTGCATTTTATCACATAATATTAGAGGTAAATTTTGATTTAGTATTTTACCTAAAATAATTCTAGTACATAATAATAGACTATATTATATTTTAAAAAATTCTCCTCCCCCTTCTTCTTTTGTTACAGCTCTAGATAAAACACCAGGAACATTTCACGATTGGTTTCTATATGTGTGGGTGTGTTTGATTATAAATTGTTTACAACTGACCACTGAGGAAGGCCTTAGGGCCGAAACGCGTCTGGTCATTTTTTTTTACTGTACCTTGGTCTATTTTTGTTGCTCATTGCACTGTACCATCATCTGTACCTTGAGATGTTTTAGCAAGTTTTAGCATATACATGTAGCCTGCCATTCAGGCCTTATGTTTTAAACTTGTTTTTAATCTACACTTGTGCACATCTATAATAAATACTTTCTATGTATATTTTTAGGTTGTTACTTGAGCCCATTTTTGTTCCCCTTGTTTTTTCCATCTCCAACAGACTAGGCAGCTTGCCCCCTATCTTTGGCCCCACGACTTAACTACAGTGATCCAGGCAATGGTCACCTTTAGGTTAGACTACTGTAACGTGCTCTACATGGGTTCCCCTTGGGTCTGATTCGGTGGTTACAGCTGATCTAAAACATAGTGGTGCATGTCATCACAGTAGTGCCCATATAACACCAGTATTGCGCCAGCTGCATTGGTTACTTGTGGAGTACTGAATCAGATTCAAGTCTTTGGTATTAACCTCTAAAGCCCTGTGCAGACTGGGACCTGTGTATCTTTGGGGCCATCTCTCCCCATATGTGCCCAAGAGGATGCTTCAATCTGGAGAAAAACAGCTATTAATGTTCTCTGGCCCCAGGGAGGCCTGCCTAGCATCAACTAGAGCCAGGGCCTTTTCAGTCCTGGCTCCAACCTGGTAGAACACTCTGTCTAATGAGAACAGGGTCCAGCAGGATTTGTTATCCTTCTGCCAGGCCTGTAAGACAGAGTTGTTCTGCCAGGCATATAGTTGATGCTGGGCAGGGCCCCCACCGGCTGAATTTGAATAGAATGGGGCCCTCCCTATCTGAGCATCCACCCCAAAGAAACCTCTTTTAGTGATGGTTGCATGTTGGAATGAGTCATACTAGTTTGTGCTGCTATGTTTTAAATATTTATGTTGTATTTATAGTGGTTTTAATTGCGTGATATAATCTGCCCTGAGCCTGCTGGTGCAGGGAGGGCGGAATAGAAATTGAAGATAAATAAAATAAATAAATAATAGTATTTCTGCAGTGTATAACATATCATCATGTACTGCCCCCGCGATCTAGGAACAATACCTCTATCTCTGGAAAGTTCCCTGGATTGGATTTAGAGAGGGTCCTGGTAGAACCCCCTGAAGCTGATCCATGACACCTAATCCTCCTGGAGACAGTATCATTTTTAATTAAACAAAAGTGATCAGCTAAGGGGGTCAGATTAATAGTGATCTCTTGAAAGTCAGTTTTTTATGGTACAGTACATTACTGCCCCCCTTACTCAAATTGGTATCTCAGGAACTATCCCCCCAATTTTGAAACAAGCAGTATTTCCTATGTATAAAAAAGAGGCCAAGACTGACCCTGCAAATTATCAGCCTGTTCTCTTATTATCCACAATAGGAAAGGTATTTGCAGCCTTTCTTTATTCTGAACATCTGAACCAGGTACAAATGGAATGCATATTACATCCTGAACAAGCAAGATTTGAAGGGTAGGGGTGCCAGCCAGTGTCTGGCAACTGGCAGGAGTCCAGGACACAGGGAGCATCATTGGCAACGGTGAGGCATCACTTCTGGGAGAAACTCAGAAATCACCTCACACACCTCTAGGAATCACAGAACACTCTATAGTAAAACGATAGCATTCCAAACAATTTCTAGAGAGTACTAATGTCCCTTCTATTTTTTCCAGAAATTCTATCAAGCTGAGATATTCCCTGAATATGTTTGCGACACCATTTTTACTGCTCTAAACTGTGGCCCTGTATTTTGGGGGCATGAACAGTTATAAATAACTTTACTAATTATAGAAAAGGAAACTTCTGTGACTACTTCTATAGTTATGCTTTGTTTATTAATGGTAACTTCCACTTCCATTGGCTTTTCCTTTTTTAAAAAACAACAACATTAAAACAGGGTTGCACTTACCTATAGCTCTTATTCATTTTATGGTCTTTGATCCAGGCCCATGTGGGGCATCTCTGTTCCCTTGGAAGCTCCTTTTAACCTATCATAGGTTTGGACAACTTAAGTATAGTAGCTATGAATGCTCAAATGGTTTAAAGATCCCCTGCAAGTCAAAAGTATGCTGGGTTGTTATCTCCATGCCAGTATAATGTTCAGTGCTTTTATAAAGTCTAAATTGGATTCTGCCAGTAAGCACCTCTGAATAAGGATGCTAGCTAAAATGCTATGTTAGGGGCTGATTTGGCCCCAGAGAGATGCCGTTGCTTCCAGTTTTACACCAGAAGCAATGTCACTGGAGGGCCTCCAGAGCACGTGTGCAAGAAACACGGATCGGGGTCCCCGCCCACTGGTCCCCTCATCCCTTGCTTTCAAGGTAAGGGGAGCTGGCAGCACTACCTCTAAATCCTCTCATCATAGCCTGTCCCTCAGCATAGCATTCAAAGTGTCTCCAGATTTACAGTGTTCTGAGAGTTCTACAAAAACAAAAAATGGCATTCCAGATGGACCTGAGAAACTGTTGTACTATCTCTGATGGTTTGAGGTTGTAGTGATTTGAGATAATTATAATCAGTTCCTCAAAGGATTTGGCACTGGACTTTTCAGGTGTTACCTTACTTGTAAGTAAGGTACAAATACTCAGTAAAATTGTACGGTTTTTATCATTGTCATTAATATCATGAGCAATGAAATACTGGGAGAATCTCTCTGCATACCGGATCCGCTGCTCCTGATCAACATTAGACTCCTTCATCATTCCATTGGCAGCCATTCTGCATTTCTACTATCACAGTATAGAGAAACAGGCAAAGCAGTTGCTGCCAGTTTATCCTCATTGTCAGCGTAAAGTTTGGAGTCCATGCCAGCAGGTAAAGGGTATAAATCTGCTTTATCTGAACTGTTGCACACAAATCCTTAGCCAGGCATCCATCTTGGAATCAGGCCTCTACTAACCTCACTTTTCTCAGGAGCATGCCTAGCCTGACTGCTCAACAAGTATCTGCTACTTGGCTGCTAGGTGGCAACTATCAGGAACCTATATTACAGTCTCCAATACTACTGACAAAATGCCACAGCGCTCCCCCCCGCCAATTTCCCCAAGCCTTCAGGATGGGGAGGCTATAGCTTCCACAGGATTGTTAGTATGTGAAGTCTATCCTCGAAGTTTAGCAGACCTCAGTGTAGATCTTGTCCTAGTATCAGCAGTAGAGAGATTAGAGCGTAGGTCTCTTTACAAATATAAGCTGAGATACAGCAGAGAGAGGGGATGGAGAGGAGTATAATATTCTGATGATAAGGAAATAACTGAAGCATCTGTGCCAGAATTCTATCAAGCTGGGGGAAAGCTTTTGAAATACTAGTGGAGGGGGGTAAGTTGGCATTCAGGAGACTGAAGATTGCTTTGTGACTTAACAAAAGTGGGCAACCTGGAGAAGGGGAGTGAGGTGGAAGGGAGAGAGAACTGAACTGAAGGCTGACATGAAACAAGTCAGCAGGCAGAAGGCTGCAAGGTTAGCATCATTAGCAAAGAGGGGAAATGATTAGCAGTTAAAAGCAAGGAGTTAAAAAAGATTTAGCAGGAGAGGCAGCAGGAAAGGAAAAAGAAACAGGGAGGAGGGAATGGATTATAAATTTACTTCATGCAGCAGGCACATTTGAATTACAAGGGCTGTGTTTGCACACAACTTTTGATGAATATTTACTTTTCTTCTACTAGGTGGGAAAGCAGCATAATTTAGGGGGTGGGGCATAATTTAGAATACTAGATTATTCTAAATTAAAATATTGCTCTTCTAAGTGGGAGTTGGTATAGTGTAGTGTTGGACTAGGACTAGGGACATCTGGGTTCAAATCCCCAGTCATGAATAGACATGGGCACAAACAGCATTACGAACAGGAAAAACCCACGAACAGCCCAATCTGCTGTTCGCGAACAAGCTGTTCGTGAGGTCCCATCCTAAATGAACAGGTGGTCATTGCAAGCCTCGTTCGTTGCCTTCGGCAGCTGTTCCTCAAACCCGACAGTCTGGCACCTGCAATCAATTCCCTTGGCAACCAGAGGCAGGGACTGAACTGTCTGAACTCCTTTTGCCTTTCCTTCTGGCTTTAACTCTTCAAAGTACTTCCAGCAGAGAGTCCCATTTTTGCCACTGTGAAGAGAAAATGACAGCCAACGGGGAGACCCGTGGATCATGCCTTTCCCGGGGTGCAATCTCTCTGAAACTTGGGGGGTCTTCAGAGGACAGTGAGGACTATGTCCCCTGCAAATTTGGTGGGTATTGGACATTGGGAAGGTCAGTTGGTAACCCCTCAAAGTAGCTGCCAACAGACACTGCTGTTTTAGCCAGGAGAGGGCCCTTTAAACTATCAGCTGACAGGCGGCAGGGGGAAATCCCCCCCTGCCACCTGCCAGCTGATAGTTTAAAGGGATCTTTAATGGGCCAGGTAAGTGGGTTTGAGGGGAGGGGGCTAAGTGGGGGGGGGGGTTGGGGGGGTTTCTGGCCCCCACGAACAACGAACATGTCCGGGAACAGTTCATGTTCGTCCATGTTCATTGTTTGTTGTTCATGGATGGCAATGAACGACAAACAGGGTGTTTGGGGTTTTTTTTCCCGTTCATGCCCATGTCTAGTCATGAAGCTCACTGGGTGATGTTGGACTAGTTCTTTGACTAATCTATCTTACCGAGTTGTAGTAAGGATAAAATAGTGAAGGAGAGAGAAACGTGTGCATCATCCTGAGCTCGTTTGAGTCTGGACAGGGCAAAAATGATCTGTCCTCTGACTTTCAATATGTTTATGTGTGTTCCATAAACATAATATATGAACAGGAAGATCAAGATGAACAGAAAGAGCAAGTATATGACTGATGCAAATTCCTGTGATGCAATATATGGACCTGATCCCTTTTCCAAAGGAACTATTGTGGCCACAGGAATTTTTGCTGGCCATATCCATAATCACGCTTGGTCACACAGACTTTACATGATGTTCAAAATGGCCCTCAGAGGAATTCTCATCCAATGCTGATGGCACAAATTTGAGCCTCTGATTTTCAGAGCATGTCTATCCATTTTAAAGAAGGGTCAGTGGGCTTTCTTTGTCATACAGAGGTATTATGGGATAAGGTGCATTGTACTCAAGTCAGAACAATGAATGGAATTAAATTTTTTTCTTAAGACTTTAGCGTAACACCTATTAGCGTAGAAAAGGGTGATCTCCGATTATGAGAAGATAAGGGACAATTGTTGTTGTTGATGATGATTTATAGTCTGCCTTTCACACTGAGATCCAAGGTGGATTATATACTGTAAGTGAATACAATATATTCAATAGCTAGGTCATTCACTGAGCAAAAATACAATATGATTAACCAGTAGGACATTCAATGAAAACAGATACAATAGGATATATAGCTGCAATTTAAAAAACTACCTTAAAGCTGAACACACATGAAACCTTTCTGAATTAACATGACATCTTTAGCAATGTCAGACTACCCTGTAGGAGTGTATCTAAATCAGCAGACAGTACCCAATAGCCTAGTATAGAGTCCCTTACCAAGATATTTCTATGAGCTACTTATTATGATTCAGTCCTATAATCTGAATAAAGAGCCTTCCTGAATAATTCAGTCTTGCATAGTTTGCTGAAAGCCAGGAGAGTGGGAGCTTTCCTGACCTCCTCAAGCAGGCCATTATATAGACCAAGCTCATTTGGCTTGCACTTAAAGGGTGAGATCTATAAAAGCCTGCAACAGACATTTTAACACTAGATATCCAGGTGAGCCAAGATTCAGATTTAGATTTGCGACCTGAGAATTCATATTTAGCAAAGAAAATGTATGATACTCCAACCCTGCATTCTCTATTTCGATTGAAACAGTATTCACGAGGCATAGTTGATTTTCAGCAATGGTAGTTGTGGAGAAAACAGCAATGATGTGACCTAGCTGTATTCCCTTGGATTACTAGGAAATATGGATACATTTGAGAAGAGTAGCCATGGTTTCTGTTGCAGCAAAACCAAAATGACTGACATATTGGGCTGGATCCAGCAAAACATAACAGAAAGGGAGGAACTTTTACCAATTCCTCCCTCCAGCTAAAGAACTTAAATACTTCCCTGTGTTGTTCTTGTGGGTCTCCTACAAGCAGCATTTCAGGAGCCGTTTGGGGACTGCAATAAGTGTGGAAGGCTAGGGATCCCACTCAGCTGACAGAAATCCCTTCCCGCTCATTTCAGATCTACTTGCACAGATTGGTCCTTTAATTGATTTGGAAAATTTCTGATGGAACAATGATCTGAAGAGCCAGTTTAATTTTTCCATCCATCTCTGCCTATTTGAGTCTTCAGAATGGCATCTCAGAAATCTTTTTCTGTTATAAAAAGCAGAATAAGAGGAAAAGCAAGAGAATAAATGTATTTATATGATTTACAGTGGAATACAAAGCAGAATTACTCCAGTCTAAATCAATCGAAATCAATTGAGCTGTTATTCAGAAAGCAGCTCTGGGTTTGGAAGTAGGGTTGCCAACTCTGGGTTGGGAAGTTCCTGGAGATTTGGGAAGGGAATTCAGCAGGGGATGAAGAGAAGGATTGAAGTGCTGTAAACTGAGAGAAGTCTCTGTGTTGTTCTCTTTGTGGATATTATTAGTCTAAATGACAAATGTGTAAAAATAAGGTTTTTTTTTGTGAATGAGTTCATTTAGAAACATTTGAAGATGTGTACCTATCTTGAAACCATTACATTTATGAACTACTCTGAAACCAATACTCATATGTACTTATAAACAAACTCCATTTCCGTTTAAGTAAATTGTTATCTAGAATATAGGATCCCTTTTTACCTCACAGTCTCCCCTCATACGGTGACCACTCTATCAATCTCCCAGATATAACTAAGCCTTCCTATACTGCAGATCAAACTATGGCGAGAGCCTATGGTGGCAGCAAAAATCTAAGAGAACACTAAAAAGGCAGTGAGGCAGTAGTAGAATACAAATCTCATAAAGGGAGCAAAATGTCACACTAATTATAAGCAAAGCCATCACTCATTTCCTGGCCATTGTTAACAGACGTCAGATCTAATTGTCCCACTTTCCCCATTGCCTCACCAGGTACCCATCATTCCCCTTTCCTTCCTCATTACTTTTTTAGGACAACTCAAAATCTTCCAGTAAGAGCAGGGATTCTGATTCTTGCCTGTGGAGAATAACGTTCCTTTAATTCTCCGTTCACAGAACACCCCAAATCCTCCTAATCACAGGTAGAATTCTGGAAATTTGGCTCAATGGCTGGATCAAAAAATGCCACGGATTGATTTTTGCCACACTTTTGCCCAGGAAAAACAGGATAAAAGTGGCATCCTGGCAAAGGAAAAATACATTTCTACTTGAGGTAATACCCAGGTTAGTGTCTGTTCTAGCAGTGACTGAAGATCCCTTGAGCTAAGACTTTGGAGGTACACTTGTGAAAGAGTATTCATGTGTACTCTCACTGTTTCAAGAGTATTCCTGGTAACAGAATTTTGAACTAGGATTGGATAGATCCAGGTTCAATTTGCCACTCAGTAATAAAATGCACTTGATGATTCTGGCTCAATCATTCTCTGTCTTAACCTAAACAATCTCACAAGGTTATTATGTGGATAAAAGAGGAGAAAAATGTTTGTACATGTGATATATAATGGCCCAAGCTCCTTGGAGGAAGAGCTAGTTAAAATATAACAGACATATAAATAAAACATTACTTTGCTCAGAGTACTAGAGACTGGAACCAATCAAGGCTTTTGCTATCAGCATGGTGTATGTTGATGCTGCTATGCTAACAACTTCAATTCAATGTCAAGGACAGCCACAAAATATGAAACAGATAGCAAATAACTAAGGACTGGGGATGCTTAATCGAAGGAACATCATAAGGGGTATTTTGCCACAATGTATCCAACTACATAGTCACAAGTCTACATCCCTGTATCCAATTGTAAGGCTATTACGAGTTTTCAATTCACATGACATAGCAGAATGTGGAAAATATGGACTATTCCATACAAAAAAATAGGTATCTGGTGACAAATGTTGAGTTATTTGTTCACTGTCCACCTTGGAGCCAACTTGCCTTTACACTGTCACTTTTAGGCAGCATGATGAGATGTGATGGAGATGAATTTATTTATGAGCTTCATGTGTGAATATGTACCTGATTTCTGCCCCCGCCCCCCAAATGCTTAATTCTGGATGGATTCATTCAATGCACACACACCAGATAATATGATAAAGCTTAGAAATTACTGGAAATGCTCAGTGAATCTTTTTCCTAGAAGCTAATGCAGTCTATCATACAGCAGACATCTAATAGAATGTTATTTATTCCCATAGATCTGTTTGTTTTGTTTTCGATTTAGCAAGCCTTGTGATACATTCCCAAAGGACTCTTGTTGTACAATATGCTGTACACAATAAGATATTCAGCCTAATTCACTTCTTGTTTTCTTTCAGTTGAGTTGCACAAGGGCACAAATATGTCTCTGTTATATTTTCACTTCTGACTGATGTTCCAGACGATTGCCATAGGGTTTTGTGGAATGGGATGTTTGTTAATTTAGGGCATCAAGCTCTGTAGTGCTAAATTCTTACTTGCACACATTACATTCTGGCACTGATGCAACAGGGAAATTTTTGCAAATTAAAAAAAACAAATAAATCATCCCAAACTCCCCTAGAATTTCTTATGTGTTTTTAATAAATGCAACTTTTAAACATGTTTCTTTATTCTTTATCTGATCTGTACAACATTTCTAACATGTTGCATCATATCAGCGATTTCGCTAGCGGTACAAGCCAAATACAAATTCCAAATGTGTATTACACTCACGTATGCCATGTTAAGCATATAACCTAATCTTTATACATATTTTCATCCTAAATAAACTCTGTTGCACATTAGATTTTTTATGAATTGTGTAGCTATTGCTTTTTCTTAGTCAGGAACAAGGGTTCCATTTTGAAATCAATGAATATTCTTTGTTCTTCTGAACATTTTCAAGCTCTTTTTATTTTAGAAATTCACCACTACCGCACAATTCTACAAACAGGAACTCTCATAGTATCACAAGCTCCAGAGTACAGAGGTGTTGCCAATGTGTGTGTTATGAAATTATGAAGATGCGAGGGACAACAAATTATGAAGATGCGAGGGACAACAAAACTTTTTTTGTCAGTGATCATATGATGTTCCCTCATCCTAAACCCTAAAAATGGCTCCACAAACGCCCTTTCTACCCCTCAAATGGCAGCCGCGGCTGCCATTTGAGGGGTGGGAGGGCCCTTTTTGGCCTCCTCCACTGCCCTGCGGGTGCGCAGGTCAACAGAGGAAGCCAAAAACGGCTGCCATTTGAGGGGCGGAAAGGGCTTTTTCGGCCTTCTCCTCTGCTCCGCGGGCCTGCAGGCCAGTGAAGGAGGCCTCCACCACCCCAGCATCAGATTCCCACGCCTGCCAGTTGATAGTTTAAAGGGTCCTGCCCCTTGCAAGCGGCAGGAAAGGGCCCTTTAAACGATTAAATGCCCCTTTCCCTGCTGGAAAGGGGCATTTAAACCCCACAAACCATGAACCACGATCTTGTTTGTAACTCAGCCAGTTCTGTTCCAGTTCATGGTTTGTGGTTCGTGGTTCGTGGAAACTCCATGCACCATGAACCCCATGGTTCAGTTTTTTTCTGGTTCATGCCCATGTCTAGTCATGAGTTGAAGCTTTTTGAAGTAAAATTCAACGTTTATACATCTCGATCACTGAGGTAACATTCAGAACATGCACATACTTCAGTTTTTAGGTTCTTCATTGTTAGTTAATGCTTCTGGTGTTAGGCTTTCTTTCCCTTGTTCTTTTCCCAAGCACTTGAGTTGAGTATACTTTCTCTTTAGTATTCTCCTTCACTTCTGGGGTTAGGAAGGCTGGTACTCCCTTTTTAGTACCCCAAGGCCCTTCTCTGGACATACCAGTGCTTTTCTTCAGTCCTCAAGTGAATCTGAAAGTCTCCTAACCGACTAGGGATTTCTCCTCTCTCTAGAGCTGTCTCCCCATTTCAACTGGAAAGGGTCAATCTCCTCTCCTTTCGACCCTTTATTTTTGGCCTGTTTGAGAGTCTGCACTTACTACCCAAACCTCCTGCCAACTTTCCCAGTCTCCTGCTGGTGTTGAAAACTGCTTTTCCTGAAGACTCCATCTCTCAGCTCTCTACATAGAATCTCTCTCTCTCTCTGCAAGGACTGGAAAAAACTCTCCTCTCAGCTCAGGCTACCCAATCAGATGGCTGCCACTCAAAGCTCTCTGAGAGGGGTTAACTCTTTAACAGTCCTGTAAATGTGTGTGGAAGCAGCCACTCCAAGCATCCTGTCTTGCTCCTGGAGGAATTCTGCAGCATGGACTCCCTGAAGCTGGCTTCCTGTATCTATCCCTCTAGGTTTAGTTTGCAATTCTTCTGCTAGGTGGCTACAACTAGTATCTATATGAGTATTTCATTCCCCTAATAGGGGCAGGGGATCCCCTGCTTTCACCCTCCACCCTCCGCCTCCACTTTTCTGGCCAGCAGGGGAGGAAGACTCAGAAATGGGCCTCCCGGGCATGGCGCCATGGCAGTGCGACAACATCACTGATGTCATCTTGCCATCCTGAGAACACTCCTGCACTTAGCTGCAGGGTGATTTGGGCCCGTTTGAGGCCCAAATTGGCCTGCTGAGAAGTGCAGGAGCATGCCTGCATGGTGCTGTTGCTGGAAATGATGTTATCACACATCCGCAGGAGCATGCAGACTAGGGTTGCCAGTTCCAAGTTGGGAAATTCCTGGAGATCGGGGAGGGGGGGTTAAACCTGGAGAAACCTGGAGAAAGCAGGGTTTAGGGAGGGAAAGGACCTCAGCATGGCATAATTCCATAGAGTCCATTCACCAAAGTAGCCATTTTCTCCAGGTGAACTGATCTCTGTGGCCTGGAGATGAGTTGCAATTCCAGGAGATCTCCAGACACTACCTGGAGGATGGCAACCCTAATGCAGGCTGAGGGAGAGGTAACACCCAGACCTCCTCCCAGAGACCTGGCAACTCTATCCATAGCAACCTCCTGAATCTCAGGCCTAGTCTGCTGCTCTGACGCCTGACTTTACAGCCTGCTCCTAGTTACCATTTTAATCATCCTAGATTGTGAGGCCAGCGAGCGTGCAGTTCTCCCATAATCCATTTTCCTCGGAATCCTTTATACCCAATAGGGAGTTCTGCCAAGTTCACTTCAAACTCTGACCCACTGATTCCCTTAATCCTGTATGTTTTTCCTGGTAAATATTGGTCTTTCTTTACTAAGTTAGGCTTTACTAAGGTGATTTCTGCTCCTGTATCTCTCCAGCCTAGTACTTCTTTATCATTTATGTCCACAGACTCCAAGTATTCCCTGTTTAAATCCTCCTTCACTTTCTAGACCTTTAAGTCTCTAGTTGGGCTTTTTTGGAGCAGGTTTGTTGCTGGTTCTGTGACTTTTCCTGTCTTTCTTATTAGTTTGACAATTTGGGTTGAAGTTTGCTGTTTTTGTTTGTCCGGCTTTGGACAATGGGCTTTCATGTGGCCTTCTTCCTGGCAATTAAAGCATACTATCCCGCCTTTCCTGTTTAGTTCAGGAGTGTTCCGCCTCGCAGGGTTGGTTTTAAATGACTCAGTTTTCTCTGAGGTGCCCCAAACTTAATTAAAAGTATACTCAAGTACTTAATTTGCAGTCCTGCAAATGTGGGTTTAAGCAGCCCTTCCAGGCTTCTTTAAAATCTGCAGTCCATCACAGATGGCAAGATCTAACTGGTATCACTAAAGCAGGCCACATATCAGAAGCCAATTAAGTTATACTAGCACAAAACCAACTAGAAATTCCAAGCAGATCTATCTTATTTGTAGTATGGCAGCAACCAATATCAGAATGAATCACTTATAATAAGAATGTTTTTATAACTGTTGCCAAAGTAGTTTAATTTCTACTTTGGTTTACAGCTCAATCCTAAGCCATGAGACAGCGCTGTCGCTTGTGCATGGATGTAAATGTGGCACTGCCCCACTCCTCCCTATGGACTTTTGCCAGAGTCCTGCCAGCGGCCAAGCTCAGCGAGGCGAGGCATAGCTGCAGCCAAGAGCACTCGCCCACTGTTCCCCTGACAACCCTGCCCACACCGGCCAATGGCTGCACCGCTTCCCTGACAGGCGGATGATTTGCAGCCAATGGGGAGGGTGCGATCCCCACTGCTCACCAACACCCCCTCATCAGGGAGCAGACATCCCTGCCAGGGAGAGGGGGCAAAGGTAATACTGAAGGTGCAGATTGGACACCCACCATCTTGCCCGTCCAGCCTGCCCTAACCCAAATTAGTCCCCAGGTTCTGAAGAGGCAGGTGGGGTAGAGGTGGATCCTTCAATGAGTGACAGGAATGCCCATTGGAAACCATGTGGGAGCCCAAAAGGTTGATTGGAAGTGAGGGGAATAAAAAGCTCCCACAAACTTGTGGTGGCACCACTTGAACACATCACTGCATCTCTACGATGTAAGAATGTGGGGTGGATCTCAATAGCCATGCCCCAGTATGGACTGACAGCCCCTCCCCATGCTAGATTTCCCAAGTCCATCCCTGCTTCTGCGAATGGTAAAAAAGAGGGGGATGCCCAGTAAATACACCCCCCACCCCCTGGCAGCAACTTCCCACATACAGCGACCATCTTCCTGGCTTATCAGATGCCGGCAGTTCAGACTATCAGAGAATGAAAGTCCTCAGTGCCCCCACCCGCGCAGACATTCATGGGCCACTCTTCAATTCCCACCCCACTACCTGAAATTACATTGAGGAGAGGAAGGGGGCAGGGAGGCTGGATGGGGTGCCACTTGAAACATTTGCAGGAATGTGTGAGAGGACATTCCGACAAGGAGTCGAAGGGCCAGCTACTGGCAATGTCAGGCAAGCATGCAAACAGCAGTTTGTTGTTTTTCAATGTTTTATTAAACTGGAAAAAGTGCCAATGTCCCTTGGCTGGAAAGGGAGCCAAGGCAGTTTGTGCAGCCCTTGTTCTGCGCTCGCAGGGGCGAGGCTGAGATGCGGATTGCCTTGGGAAACTGCTCCCTGGGCTGAATCTGAATGGCACTCGCAGAGGATTACCGGGGGGAGGGGCTGAAGCCAACATGCTCTGTTGTCTCCCGGACGACATGTCTGCAAGGGAAAGACACATGTGCTGCAAGTAACCCAGCCTGGTCCATGACTGAGACCAAACCGTCACTCCAACATCAGGGAAGATGCACATAGTAGAGAGCAGCAGCAGCAGCCCCACAGGTGCAGCTAGCAACCAGATGATGTATGACTCTCTGGCGAGGAAGCGCTCTGCCTTGGGGTGATTTTACCTTTAAGGGAGAAAGTCAACAGGTAGTTACAAACACCTGGTCGAGAGTAGTTTTCTGGGCAACTGCCTATGGAGCAGGCAGGGGCTGCCGCCACCGTCCTCTCCCCCACCGAGCCTCACCTGAAGAGGCTAGTGGTGAGGCGAGTTGAGGTGATGGGGCAGCCGGCACAAATCAGCAAGCCGGGTTAGCTGGAACTTCAGAGTCAGATAACCTGCAAGGAGACTTGAGTGGTTATTGTTAGTTAGCCAGACATTCTGGACTTTGCCCTTCTTCCCTTGAGTGAGTACAAAGTTCTCCCAGTTTTCCTGCTAAGTCCCCTCTAGTACACTCTCCCGCCTCATGCACAAAGTCCCCACAGCAGAAGGCAGACGGGCAGAGCCTTCGGCCGTGTGCTCACCTACCTGAGGTCGTGAGCAGTGCAGCCGGATGTTTTGTAGGGTGTGTGAGCAGGTGATTGGGTGCGGGGAGGGGGGCTCACCCACCCAGGAAGCCCATGTGGATTGGCCCCAGTGGTAGTTCCCATCCTATGCTCCTTCAGGCCGTGGGGGCAGGGCTGGGCGCCGGGAGAGGGGCGCGAGTTTTCCCCATTCAATGGGTACCTATGGGCTATGCCTCCTTTTTTCATGGCGTAACTTTCTGCTGCTGCATGGGGCCTTCCTGGGCCTGGAGTGGCTTTGGAGGTGAACTAACTCCCACCCTGCCCCCCACCCCCCTTCCATGCTGGCATGGGGACTTGCAGCATATTTGCGCCTCTGCCTGGCTGCCAGGCATGCCCACCGGTGACAACCCATCTGCAGTAATACGCCTCAGGAGGGCGCTGGCGAAAAGGGGTTTACGTCAACATAAGAGCCATTTATGCCCACGCAAGCCTCAGTTCTCTCCCTATGCACTCCCCCCCCCCTTAGGATTGAGCTGCCCATCTCAAGTGATTATGAAACTGCATTTCTAGTGATTTACTTGGAGGATAAATAGCATATCTTATAACTACACAATTTTTAAACTCACTTTTATTTGCTATAGAAGGAAGATGCAACATTTACTCTTAAGGTGTTGTCTAGTTCCATTAAACCTTATGGAACATTGTCTACCTGCTATTATTTGTTACTCACTATTGCCTAAAAGGTAAAGCACTGAGCTCATCGAGTCATCACTGACCCATAGCACTGAGTCATCACTGACCCATAGGGGGACATCGTATCACAACATCTTCTTGGCACACTTTTTGTCACGGGGTGTTTTGCCATTGCCTTCTGCAGTCATCTACACTTTACCCCCAGGAAACTGGGTACTCATTTCAGCGACCTCGGAAAGATGGAAGGCTGAGTCAACCTTGAGCTGGCTTACTTACAATTTATTATTTAAACAACACTGCACAAAATGTAGAAAGGTTATGGTCTCAGTGCAAATGAACAAGGCATTGATGTGGGGAAAAATCTGGGACAGAGAATAATAGAGATAGATGAGGGAACAGGAGTGGCCTGCCTGAGAAGGTCAAAAGAGCCTCCACTCTTCTGGCTTTCCACTAACAATGCAAAATTGCATTATTCAAGAGTTTTTTTTTTTTACTCAAATGGGATGGCTGTATTATAGGGAGGTGGTCTCAAAGAGATGCTTCACTAATGAGATAGGAATCATAGACTTTATCACTATGTTGCCTTACGTCCAATCTGTTGCTTTAAGTATGTGAGCCTATGTGCTACTTGCTGCTTTAAGTATGATCCTACTGGGTAGTTCTATGTTGTCGAATGTCAGTCCTAGAATTGCTTATGCGCTGTTTCAGCAGTTCAACTCTTTATTAAATTTTTGCTAATGTTATGTCTTTATAAACTTGCATTTATTTACCCTATGGCATTGTTTATGGAAATGTCCTTGATATTGATTGTACTAATCTCATACTATGTAATCTGCCTTGAGTCTCAGTGAGAAAGACGGACTATAAATGACATAAAAATAAATAAATAAATAAATTTGGCATGAAAGAGCAAGGAAGACAAGGATATCATATCTCAAAAAAGATATTGCAAAGAGGAGTCCTTCAGGAGGTGAATGGAGGAGGAAACCTGAGCCCTCAGATGCTACATCAATAAAAACATTACCTTAGTAGAACACCATAAGTGACTTTGTCATTAAACGGACATTTATGGAAGCACCGAAATCTAAGACCATCACTGGAGCCTTTCCTCCCCCTGTGAGATAGAATGTCATTTCCAATGAACATCTGGAGATCTTTAAGTATACATACCCTCTGTTCTTACCAGTGACAAGCTCAGTAGCAATACCTGTTGTGACAGAGAACACCCCAATGACTTATCCCATGATGGTTTATAGAAAAAGGCTAATCAGCAATTCTGTAAATTCTAAATAAGTAAAAGACAACGTAAAGTGTTATGCCAAGCTGTAGAACCATTTTCCAAACTCTACTTTGTAAGTTGTTGTTTGTGCTTGGGTCTTGCTGGGGTAATAGCCATATAAGACTATTGCCATTAAGCATAGAAGTTTTAAGCATTTAAGCATTAAGCATAGAAGTTTTTTCCCTGTTGTGTTTGAATACTGTATTTTCACCCAATTAAAACAGAGCTAGGGTCAACACGGAGATCACTCTGGATCCAGTTTTGGTCCAATGATGTTCATTAGCCACAAAATGAGATTAGTAAAGATGGTGGATACTTGTAGGTGACACATCATCTGTGGAACCATCTAACCTCTGGTCTTAAACATGTTGCTGCATGAGTAAATGCATTCTTCCGTATCCCACAAAATGGAATGGCTATCTAAAATTTCACACTTTTGAAGAACATAATGAATTTCAGTTAGTTCAGACACCATGGCAACTATGCCCCCCTTAAAATCTTCATAGCATGAAAAAAAAGCCCCAGAATGGGGCTGATCTAGTCCAGGGGTTGATTATATGTAAATAGAAATATCTCTTACAGTGAACAAAAGTAACAGTTCATCAGCCCCCCCTAAAACAGCGCAATCACAACCAAATAGAGAAAACAGTGAAAAAACAAGAAGGGGCGAGTATTTTCCTGTGCTTAAACCTTCTGTGGCCTCTTAAGTGGGAGAGAGTGTTCATTTTGTCTCCCACAACCTGTCCCAGTAGGTCTCAGAAGTAAAAATGACTCCTGGAGATTCTCCAGTTGTTTACATTTCTCCTGGAAATGTCAGGTGTTGGCCCAGTCCATAAATTTTACTGCATACGAGAGGAATTTGCTCTCCAGAACAACGATGGATTTGAAGGGAAAGCCTTATATGTCATTTAAAATATTGCAAGGAACAGAGTAGCTAGGCAGCTGCACTGGCCTTTTCACATATCCACAGACACGTCTGACAAATATATATGCCATTCAGGTGGCAGGGGAGGGCAAAGAATGATGAAGTGGGATGCAATGCCCAGATGTCCCTAGAACAGGGGGAACCGTCCTGGAGATGGGCATCTGGATTTCATAGCTACTGAAATACCAGCAACCAGTGCCATATGTTGAACAGAAAGCATGACTCTGTTCCACACCTCCAGTGACAGGGAAATGCAGTGCCAGATTGGAACAACGTGGCAGGGTTCTGACAAAATCTCTTACACCTTCACAGCACAAAGGACCATCCTGCACCTCATTCACAGTGCAATTGCACCTTTCCCCCAGCTGGCTCCCTCCTGTGTTCTTCTCACGCACCTAAAGGTTGTGTATTTCTAGGGAACAACTAGAGAAGCAAACAATAATGAGTTGTGAGTTTCCCACTTTAGCTTCAGGTTTTTGTTGTGTTTATAAAGCTCTCTTTTTTACCAGATGTGTTTTACATCTGCAGGTAATATGCATCTGAATGCACTTAGAGATCAGATTTACAGTGTCAGCATAGTGGAGGTGGGAAGGAATGGACAAGAAATGGACACCTGACACAATCACACCTGCGCATTCATGAACATATGTTTTAGTTGCTATATTTACACTCGCTTTTCATCTGAATTTGCTCCTACAGCGGCTTACGATTTTCTTGTACTAAAACCAATCACTAAGATGTACAGTTCCATTTTGTTGTTGTTTTACATGATAATGAAATTTCATGAAGTACTGCAGCATCTGTTAGGACTGTCAATCAGGACTGTCAGTAAAGATGATGGAGGAGAGTTCCAGATGTTAGTCCTCCACTCTCACCCCCCTACACACACACACATTCCAGCTGCTGGTGATGTCAGTCTAACAGCTTTGCCTAGTAAGTGCTTCCCTCCTGGAAGTGCAGCCCAATGAATAAAACCTGGGCAGCAGATGAACTTCTTCAGGAGAGACCCAGAAACTGTGTAGACCTGGAGGAGGTAGATGCAGCCACAACAAAGGTGGACCTTTGGTGTGTAATGGAGGATCTTGGGAAAGCAAGCACAGAAAATTGGTATGGAGTGATCAACAGACTTCCATTTTTATTTTTAATATTTAACTGAGGGGCAGAACCAAGCATTTCCACCCCCCCCCCCAATATGGTTGCTGTTGAACACACCAACTGCATTTTCTCCATTGCCTGTTACTTACCTCACATAACTTACCTTCTGTCCTAGCACCAAATTATGCCAAATGTTTGTTGCCCCTGGCTATTGGCAATCAATGTTGTGCAGAAGAGGAAATGCTCGGTGTAATGGTGCAACACTTTCTGTGACCAGGCCAAGTGGCTTGATTAGACTCTCCACAGTTGAGCACAAAGAACTGCAGATCTGATAGCTTCCAGGAGGAGCTCCTTAAAAAGCTGTTGCCACACTGCCTATCAGAGAAGGAGGGGGAAATGCTTCACCAGGTTACTTCAACAGGCCGGCAGGACAAAGCCTTGTACACAAGGGTTTACCTGTCTCTGGGTCAAGTGCGACCAGAGAAGAAGAGGGAAAATTCATTCGCTGAGACTGGTGCATTCTGGGGCAGGAACAGGGAACCAGCAGACAGGGCAGGAATCTCTATGCATCCCACAAAGACACCTGAGATTTTCCCCAGATGCTGCCAACCTAAGAGTTCTCCAAAACCATGTGGACAACAGCAGGCAGAGTAACTGAGCAAACTGCTGGTTCCCCGAATCCCTTCTGATTAATCTAGCATCATTTAGAGTGTCACTGAAGATTACTGACAAGATTTACGGGTGTTATGCTTCTTTTTGGAGCTCCCTATCTTGAATTCCTACCCTACTCTGACAACACTGAATGGTGAAAAAAAGGAACACCTAGTGAGGGAACGTGATGGGATGCTGGCTTGCTACAGCCTGTTCTGTAGGACAGGTGCACTTCAGTATGACAGCAAGCTCTTGTAATGTAGAGGCATGCCAGAACAGAAAGGCTGTGCATGTAGCAAAATGCTGGCAATGTTTAAAGGAGAAGACTGCAAGTGGAAGGGCACCCTGGAAAGTTGCAAGAAAACAAAACAAAACACCTTACTGTAGCAGAGCTGTGACACGAGATAGGAAATAATTATGTAGATTTTGGTGTTAGGTTAGCACTGTGCTTCCCACAACTCCATTGACTGTTTATGTGGGAAAAGCTGCTTTTGTGCTGCTTTTACGTCCCTAAGAGGCTCTTCACCAGCTTTACTGCTGGTTTTGTCATTTTATGGTTGTTTCTATTATTTACTTTATTTAGTTATTTAAAACATTTTTATCCTGCCATATTTCCTCAGACTTGCCACTTTGTGAGCTGCCGCAAGTAGATCTCTGGAAGGATGGATGACAATTTCTCTAAATATTAATAAATAAAATGCATCCAAACTCCTGATTATCTAGATGTTTTAGACTTGTGTAGAATATATCACTATTCTTGGGGATGCTCTCCAATTTTATTACCACTCATATTTTGTAATTCACTTTTGTTTATCATTGTACATCCTTGTCCCACCCTCTCACCAATGTTTGCTTCAGCTCTGCTGATTTATTTCAGTGACTAAACTCTGTGGCTTTGTTTAAAGCAAACAGCAGCCGAAGTTGTTAAAAGGACAGAACTGCCTCATTTTCTCTTCCTACTAAAATGTCAGCTTTCTGTGTCACTTGCAGAACTAGCCAACCATCGGTTCATATACCCTGCACGTGCACAGACTGCAAGGAGTAAAACTGTCTGGTTTTAACTAACTGCAAACGATTAAAAGACCACAACACAGAGAAATAGGCACTCTCCACACCAGAGCACTGAGCCTGGGAGAAGGTGTGTGCCCCAGGGCTGTGGACAATTGTGAAGTACACCTTCTAGCCAACAGCCACCACCACTTGTGGATCACCCTGGTCCCCCTCCCTTGCAGGCTGTTCTGTTCTCTGTGCCCTTTCTTTCTCTCCAATTATAAAGCAGCGCCAGGTTTTCTCATCAGCCATCTCCATGTCTTCAAATGGCTTTTCAGTGTCAGACCTATCAGGAAATTAACTCATCATGCAGTGACAGCTGCTAATTTTTTCCCCTTACATGTCAGATGGATCGCCTGCTGAAGCTAATAATGAATCACCAATCCCTGATTAGAAGGTGCTTCCGAAATGTATAACTGCCATCTGAGCTAACTTTTTTCCCCCTTCATATAAAATGATATCACCCTAGAGGAGTAGAAAACGAATTGTATTCTTCAACAAGATGGAACAGAGGGCTGGCTGTTTCAAGTGAGCTGTGTGTTATTTGGAATTATGAGCTAATATAGAACTGTAAAATGGGTGTGTCCACTCTTTTTTTATTACATAATCCATTCACTAGGACTAATTCTGTCCAGTCCAGAACCAGCTTTACTCCTCTGGGTTCTTTATGACTGTTCTGTTCAGGAAATGTGCAAGACAGGCGCAGCTTTGGGAAAAGTTCTTTTGTTGGGACCTGACTTGTTACTCTTGAATCTTCCCAGTCTGTCTTGCCAGTGTCTCAAACACCCAGCCTTCAGTCCCCCATGGTCTTTTAAAGCCGGGCATAGTTTGGATGCAATCTTGGGTCAGCCTTAGGCAGGAAAAATTCATTGCAAAGAATTTCTCACCACTGTTGCATCTACAAACACAACAAATACATCTCCTGAAGGACTCTGCCATCAACCCCAATGTTGTAAAGGCAGCATTTATAAATGACAGCTATGCCTGCAGCACTGTGCACAATCCACATGTGCATATCTCTTGGTACATCAGCTATTGGCTCCAGTTCATCGAACTTCCATGGTGAACTGGCAGCTAGTTGGGAGACAGTACAACATTTAGCTTTGGGCTCTTGTTGTTTTGCTTTCATTAAATTCTTTTTTAAGAATTTGTTTCAAGCTACATTTCCCCCCAAAACATGGCAGGAGACATGACACCAGAAGTTGCATATCTTATTGGGAAAGGCTACAGATACTTGCTAGAAACTGTTCCTTCTCCTGTCTCTAATACCAGCAACATTTCTAAAGACAGAGGTGCTACTCGTCAAACAAGCCTGGGAGGTATGCTTGGAATAGACTGGATGGTTGAGGGTATTCAATGTTGAGGGGAAACGTATTGCACATGCTCAGAGGTGCTCTTTTCATTATTATGTGTCAAGTTGTAGTCCATTGCTGTGCCATTTGAAATAGTTCAGAGCAAGTTAGATGGCACCCCAGGAGCTCTGATTTATAATGGCGGGAGAGTTTATTTCTTCTGAGTTCCAACCTTTAATAGTAAAACACTGTCAGGGTGAACTGAGATATATACTGAGAAGTAAAAGGTACTCTGACTTTTATGCAGCTGCTGAAGAATTCAAAGCTTGCTACAACTATGTGGGGATACTTTGGTTCAACTGGATTGTCAAAGACAATGCAATTCATTTGCCTCACCCCAAGAGTAGATTCCTCGGTTTCTGAGAGGGAGGTGAGACTGAAAAGCAGTGACTTGCTGACAGCCACCCAGGATGTTTCCTAAAGCAAGCAGAAAGAGACGTACACCTGGTCTCCCCATATCCGAAGACTAACAACTGAAGAAATAAATTTAAAAATGGGTCTGTTTATTTGCTGGGGCGCATTTGGAGTGCTGTAGGGAAATGATTCAGTAACTTCTTTTTAGCAACTTCTAAGGTTTGCCTCCTTGTTTACATGTAGATTGGCGCTCCCCTTTTCCCTATATCCAAACCCAACATTCTAGCTAGAGCAATACACCATCAAATTGAAAATGCAAATCCAGAGACAGAATGCTTCTGTAAAGCAGGACAGAAAGAACATGCTTCAGCTTAAGACAGGAATGGGCAACAGAACAACAGGGGAAGTTCGGCCTCCATTGCTTAAAGACAGAGGAACTGTGTAATGATTTTAAGTAAATGTGTGTATGCGTTTTTAAATGCTTGGTGTGGTGTGGATGAAGAGCGGAGTGAAAGAGAGGGATGAGTGAGTGATATGATTGGTTGATGACTGAGAGTGTGGGCGGAGTGAATGCAGTTTTAGACTGAGGGCCAAGCTACACATGACGAATGACACTTGAACGGCAAGTGGATTGATTGGAGGGCAAGTGAACAGGGAGAAATACACTTGCTGTTCAAGTGTCATTCGTCATGTGTAGCTTGGCCCTCAGAGTGGAGAAAAATATTCAGTCAGGGAAAGAGAGGCAAGCTGTGTGCCGCCTGAGTAATTTTAAGCAGTTCTGGTGAAAATATTTAGTCAGGGCAAGAGAGGCAAGCTGTGTGCATCCTGAGTATTTTTAAAGTTGTTCTGAGAGAAATATTTAATCAGGAGAAAGCAGGCAAGTTGTGTGCAGCCTGAGCTTGTTTATGTTGTCTGAGAGAAATATAACCTGTGTGGAAGCCTGAACTGTGTGTTTGTGAAAGAACATTCAATCAGGAGAAAGCAGGCAAACTGTGTGCGCGCCTGAGAAAAGGCCTTACTTGTAATTTAGAGAGAAATTTATATCAAAAGCAGGCAAACTGTGTGTGAAGCCTGAGAGAGGATCTACGTGACTGGGTTTAAGTAACTTTAAGAATTGAGAACTACTCTTTTGAAACCATCAGGTTTTAGAAATAATATGAAATCGATATGGTTCTTATAAAAATAAAAGTTTACTTTGTGATTTTTATATCCCAGAGTATCTGTCATTCCTATATCCCACTCCTTTCTTCAGGGCCAAGTAGTACTATGAAAAAGCCTGACCCTTGGGCATGTTACTAAAAGGAGAAATTTAAGTTATTCTGGAATTTAATTCCTGGTGGCAGCAATCTACCAAGAAGGGCAAGAATAAAAGGCATAAAGACCAAATTTACCCAAAAGACAAAGAGGCTGTAACAAACTGAGTAGTAAGAGAGGTTAGTTCAGGAATCAGAAGAGACCTCAAGGCCATCTATTCTGGCTCTCTGCTGTTAGGAAGGACCATATATCCACTAGCCAATTTGATCTGGGGAAAATGTCTTCTGGACTACAACTACAGTTCGACAAAACTGATCTGTCATAGTTGTAGTCCCGGCCGGGTGCAGCAGCTGCGGGCCAGGTGTGGCAGGCGGCCGGGATGATGTGCGGGCGGCTTCCCAGCCCTTTCGCTCAGCCGCCAGCGCTGCTGCTGCCACGTCTGCAGCCTGTGCCCTCAGCGCCCCCTCCGGCACCTCAGTGCTCCAGGCAGCTGCTGGACCCACCTCCATGGATGCGCCGGCCCTGATGCTACTGTCAGGGATTTAAGGGTTTGGAACTTGAAGGTTTGTGACATATGAATTGGCCAGGCCTGGTGTAGCTACTAGGGGGCCTGGCCTTCTGTCCTTGGCTGACTGACAATTTTGGCCTTCATACTCCACTCAGCCACTTACTGCTTTCCTTTCTAGGTAAAGTTTTGAGTATAGCCAAAGTGGAAAGAGCAGAGAAGAAACTCAATAGTATGAGGATAGGGAGAGGAAATAGGAACTTACTCTTAAGGAGGCTGCTGACCCTAATTATTGCAGGGAGAATGAAAGCTGGAGGAGTGGGTTGCTGTTTTACAAGGACCCCAATTCCAAACACTTGTATGCTTAAGCTATTGAAAAGTATACCTTGTCCTGAGCTTGGTGGCAGGAAACAGGATATAATCCCAGGCCAAAGGGAGGAGGTCTTATTAATCTGGGTTTCCAGAGAATCCTTCTCAGCACTTCCAAGCCTGTGAACACTTCCTGCACTCCCCCCCCCACCACCTCTATTCAAAGGTCTGCTCTTTTCATTGTGCATACAATGTGATTGCTGGTTTGACACTGCAGGCTACACTGGTTTTATGAAGGATTAAATGCCACCTGAGACATATTTATCCTAAATAAATCACAAATGGTAAACTGCAGCATGTCAATGTCAACACCCTGTACTGCAGCGGAAAGGTTAGCCATACAGGACTGAGCATAGCGGAGAATTAGCATCCAAGCCACAAGACCAGAGGGCTCCAGTTAACAGGCAAAATGATCACGAAGAAATCTTTTCAATGAAAAACATTCCTTTGAGCATCTGTGAGAATCTTGCAGAGGGCCATCATTTTGTAAAGGTCACCTTTTTCCTGATAACAAACGGGAGTTGATCCTGTCACTGTTTGCTGAAGACAGTATTTTAAAAGAAGTGAGCAGCCTGTCACTTTTAAGAAGGATGAGTAACTCAAACTCGGCTAATTATGAATCTCGGTGTCTTTCTTGAAATTTTACTTTTGGGGGGCTGATCTGAGACATTTAACCTGAAAAATCAAAACAACAACAAAGCCTCTGCTATTTTGAAAAGTGCGTGTTCTGTACATCACCCTGGGAAACAGATGTTTAAGTGCTTACTTCCAGAGGAGAATACAGCACCCAGTCTTCCCTATATTTTATTATATGAAGTACACCAGATGTATTTTCTGGTTGGTTTGTACCCTTTGCACCATCAAAAATTAGAAAAGCACACTAAATACTCGTCAGTGCAATTTTAACTGGAGTTATAACCTCTAAGCCTATTGACTTCAGTGGACATCAAAGGGTATAACTCTGCTTAGGATGGCTCTACAAGAAATCTAGCTCTTTCTTTCATTCATTCTCCCAGCCAACTAGCCAGCAAACAGAGAAAGAGGAAAGGAAAATATGTAGACATTACAGACCAGGCTGCACAGCTTGGAATCTGCTAGTCATGAATGGCACCCAACAGTGGCTCAATAAGCCTCTTCTTTTTGGCCTGCTCAGGAGTGTAAAAACACAGAGGCTGTAAAGCACTGGGGACTGTATTCAGTTTAGTGGATCATAAGCTGTGCAGGCTGGTGACAGACAGCATTAATCTTCCTCAGCTCAAAGCCAGCTTTGTTTATTGATTAATATGAAAAATCATAATTCTTTTAACACTATCTTTTTATTGGAAATAGCAGACAAAACAACAACCCCACCCTATCCTTTACAATTTTTTTTAGAGAAACAGAAGTATCTAACTCAGAAACACATCTTTTCAACAGGAACTTATATTGAACAATCATCACTTATCCCCCATTAGATAATCGATATTCTGATCCAGCAAGAAACTCAAGGTCAACTTTCTTCCGCTTTTTAAGATTCACATCAGAATGTAAAAGAACCCAACAGAACTCTGCAATCCTCTAATGTTTCGAAAAGTCATTCACAAAATGAACTGCAAAATAGTATTTATGTAAAGCACTACTGGTAAAAACAAACAAACAAGCCAAACATCAAATGAACATTTCAAATGAACAAGCAGCTGACATAAAATTAAATTGAACTTACAGGCACAAAGATCTTTCTGAATCAAGACAGGTTTTTTGTGAATATTTTCATTTTCACATTGAGTTGTGTTCGTAATAAAGAATTCTTCTTGTTAAATCCAGTTGGCAGAAAACTACAAAAAAGCCTTTTTTAAAAAAAAGGTAGCACAAATATATATCATGAAATTACGATATCAGATTCAGGAACAGTGCATTTTGAGTAGGGAAATCAAGATTGTAAGAGCCTGGAATGCCTGGTTGATTTTTTTAAAATAGAAAATTATTGTATATATAGAAGACAATTTTAACCTACCAACTATCAATGCATACCTCAGCTAGGTGATATGAGTTTATTTTTAATTTGCTCTCAGTCTACAAAGTGAGAAACGTGTCAAGTTTAACATAATTAATTGAAAAAACCCCAAAAATTAAGATTTGAAGGTCATAATGCTGTGAAATGCTTATTCACTGATAATCCAAACAGAATTAAATGTATGCCTTTGGTTGTTGCACCTAAACCTATTTTAATTTTTATTTTGTAAATCTTTTAATATCTGTAACTTTTTAATAATTTCTAAACAAATCTTGTTCAAAGACAAAAAAAGAATTTCCTTTCTGTGCAGCATTCACAGCTGACATTAACTTCAGACAGAATGTGTTGAATATGTGGACAGAAGAATATCATTCAAAAAATTTGACAAATTAAATTAAATATAATGTCTACAAGTGCCCCATTTTTACATCTCCCCCTCCCGCCAAACCTAGAAGAACTTTAATTTTTTCATTCTTCTTGTAATTCATTACTATTTCTTTGGCCCTGGATAACAGCTGTTTGTGAACCCTCCGCTGTATAAATGACCATACTAGCAAGGTGTTCATCACTTCCATCAGAAGACATATTATTGGAGTTTACAAGAGTGCCAGCCTGTAAAATCTCTTGAGGCTCATCTGTGTCTATCACAGTATGCGAATATACTCCAGACTCATCCTCTAACTGCTGCGGTAATCCTGTTACAATGTAATGGGTTGCACCTTCAGAGAAACTGGCGTTAGAATCCCGAACCATGGCTTGAGCTATTTCCTCTGTGACAATGATTTGTGAAATTTCTCCATCAGGCCCAACTAAGTCCATATGTTCACTCTGGACACTCAGGGTATTGCTGCCAGATTCTTGCATTATTATCTGAGAACCTTCTCTAGCCACCATATGTACAGTCCCTTCTTCATTCAAAATAACCTGAGTGACACCTTCTTTTATCAGCTGGTCTGCTGCAGCTCTATCACACACAGCAAACTGTAACACTCCTTCGACCATTTTCTTGAAGGTGACTTGAGTTCTCTCTTGAGATGCAATTATGGCAGATGGGTGCACAACCTGAGTTACTACTTCTGTAGGTTTTCTTTCTTCATCAGTCCCTTGAATGTCAGGGAGAATCTGTGTTTCCTGAACTATGTTGTCACTGGAAACAATGTGTGCTTCTGGATTTGATATCTGCAATGCATCTTTGTGACCAAGCTGTGCTCTGTCCAAGAGTCCTGCTTTGTTCTCCACTTCCCCAAGCTCTGTTACAGCACAAAGCAAGGCATCTAAGGCTGAGGCAGATTCTGGTGGGTGTAGTCTTGTAACCTCTGATGGATCTAAAATTTCCTGTCTCATTATCTGCTGTACCATAGCATTACTGGAATCTGAAACTGTTTCTATGGAAACAGCATCTCCAATATCAGTCCCTCCTAGGGAGCCTTCAACAACAACCACTTGTGTTTTCCCATCTGGCAGTTGTTCTGTGAGTATCTGTCCTGGAATCATGCTGCTCACATGAGAGCCATTTTGACTTGTGGCTATAACTTGTCCATCCTCAGTAATATGGACAACCCTTGCCATTTGGCCAGCCATGGCCAGTGTCTGAAGCGTAGCTGCTGCTGTCTCCTCAACTGATGCATCGATTGCAAAATCACTATCATAGCCTTGAATAATAATCACCTGCTGAACTTGTTCAGTAGATGGTGGCTGTCTTCTGTCACTCTGAAGAGCCTTCTCTTTAATCGGAGAAATTTCTCCCAGTGCTGCTGTGGTAAAAGGGCTAGTGGTTTCTACAAATGTAGCTCCTTGACCCTTCAGCCGACATTCGTAGGACTTAGAAACTATGCCTAGAAAAAAAGAAGAGATGGTTCAAAAATGTCAAAACAGAATTAAAAATAGTTCATTTGCTCAAAACAATGAAAGGTTATCTAATCTATGTTAATGATATTAATCCACATTTTATTCTCTCCATTTATATTGTATTAGCATTTGCAAAGTGAATAGCCACTTATACAAAATGAAACAGTCAGGTTCATTCTCATAAGATGACCCTTGTTGGGTTTATGTATTTTAGCATCCCATTTACAAGAAATGATTTCTGAAGGCTCTGTCTTCAGACAAGCTCTCTGGGGCTTGAACAAGGAACCTTTAGGTTTTGAAGCCGAGACCCTACCCTAGTGAGCTCTCATGGACTGTGTAGCTGCTTCATAGATTATAATAATAAATGGTGGTCCATTGACTGAAGACATTTTTCATCTTTAATCGAAAAGCATTCTGGCTTTAACTGATTACATCTACATGCTATAAAAACTCACTGAAGGAAGCTTGTTGAGGAATTATACTTCTCTTAAGTGAGAAATGTCATCTGTTTAATAATAAAAAGCAAATGGTTGTTGTTAGAAATCCATATTTAATGTTTTCTTATTAATTACATTTGAGAATATGAAATATTTCCAACTTCAGTAATACATGCCAGAGCCAAAACAGTTTCACAGAGAGAGGTTTATTGACACTGATTTCACCTGATCAATTTCAATATAGTTCCTGTTGTCAGAAGAACTATAGTTTCACTCTGAAAGGCAAACTATTTGCTAAACTCAGATACAAATTGGAAGGAAAAAACCTTTAAAAATTATTTTGCATCAAATTTTGTGCAGGGAAGAGGGGGGCACTATCTATCATAGGCCTTCAGAGCTCCAAAACCTTTAACCATTCACAACATCAATCCATCAATCAATCAGCAATTAATGTTTTGGCTGGTGAATGGCTCTGAATAATTGTTGAAAATCTGCAGACTCAGTTGTGAGAAAAAGCATTCCTTTCAGTTCAGAGTTGCCAGATAAAACTCTGAACATACAATAAATATGGCAATGGAGGGTAAGATGATTTTCATAGAAAGGCAGAGTGCACTTTTAATCCACTATTAACTATTAATAGGAAATAATAAAAAGCTTATAAAAAGTTGTTGCTACCAGCTGTAGGAGCCATAGCTCAGTGGTGGAGCATCTACTTTGTATGCAGAAGGTGCAAAATAAACTCTGTAGCAGCTCCATTTAAAAGGATCGAGTAGGAGATGATGAGAAAAAAACCCATCCTAAATCCTGGAGAGCGACTGCTGGTCAAAACAGACAATGCTGACCTTTATACACCAACAATCTGATTCAATAGTCCTGGGCAGAGGCCCCTGTGTGCAATTACTCACTCCCCATGATCAGCAACATTCAGAAAGCAGTGTCACTGATCATGAGGAGAGGCCATCAGAGCAGGCACCTCCTCCAATGTTTGCACCATGCAGACAAATTGCTAATTAAGTGTGTGGGGGGCATCATCCTCTCCCTCCCACATGGTAGGTCAATGTGTGGATGGGATGTCTGCACAGAGCTAGTATTCATGTGTTCATATCACCATGTGTACGTACCATTGTATCCATCAGTGTATGAACAAAGGGGTATGCAAGGCACTAGTTGCTTCATTAATCTGCCTTGGATCTCAGTAAGAAAGGCAATAATAATAATAATAATAATAATAATAATAATAATAATAATAATAATATTCAAATATACTTATCACCCTGACCCTATTACATGTAAGTACCTTTCAATTCCTGTACCACTATATTTCCTTAAATAAAATCCAAGCCTTGCTTTGGAAAAGAACTGGCTGTTATGCGGTTACTGGTAGCCTAATAGAAGCACTTTGAGCTTTCTTGCCTACTATCTAGGCAAAAATCCCTATATCACACATTCTGCTCCACTTAACAGGTAAGTATGTCAGTTTTCAAAGCTAGCTAAGTTGTAGAAACAGGAAGAGATTTCCCCGATATTGTTTAAATTTCCCCAAATTTGTCACAATTCTGGATGAGTGATCAAAGTCTAAGTTAGAGAATCTACACATGTCTAAGAACATTTGTGAAAGAGAATACATGTGGTAACACTTATCAGTAAAAAGAATAATAAATTATCTATTCCAATATTTTGTCAAGGTAACAGCTCGGATCCAGCCAGCTTTTCTGTGGGTGAAAAAGGGAAAGTTTTGACCACGAAGAAAACTATGCTGGAAATCACAAAACCCACATGGACAAAAGCCATATGGGGTGGGGGCTGTAGTAAGGAAAGCAATTAGGTGAGACTAAGAGGGAAAGCTGGCTGTATCCAACCCGGTTACTATGGCATGTGACAACCACTTAAAATAGCTTCTTGCAGTTCTTAGCTCATGACAGCTCTGATCTCTTAACATTCCATTTTTGCAAACCCTTCCAAATCAAATGGTATGTATGCCAGGGCAAATCCATGTGAATGTGTGGTTGTGTGCAAAACAACCTGGTTCAATGGGCAGCACTCACTTCACATGAACGGCTTGCTGCTGGGAACAAATTTAAGGTGGCCACCACACATGCTATATGCATTGTAGCAAGCCCTAATATTTAAACACATCCAAGTAATAATTCTATCCCAACACCAGAGTCATAGCTATGCTAGGATCTAATATTGTAAGAGCAGAATAAACTGGTAACCTGAAAGAATGTAGCTCCCTACTAAAAATCTGCTGCCAAATTATACAGTATTTTAAATATTAAATTTTAAGGCAGGAAGAAGCCTTAGTGGTTATTTTTGTAGAAAAATTAACAATTTAAGGTGTTGAAAAGTTTTAAAAGTGATACTGCACAACTGATCAGGCATGCACTGCTGAATTACATTTTGGTGTGGAAAAGCTATAGGAAAGCACATAACAGTGTCTGTGTTTTTATAACTATTCCTGTGTCTCTCTGTGGGCATAACCATACTCAAGGCACCCAACCTGGAGCAACAGTAGAAGGGAGAAAATCAGCACAAAGGGACAATTATTTTCTTAAGCTGATCCCTGTTTTGTAATAGAATTGGTGTAATTAATTCTCTCAGGAATCCAGCTTTGTTGACATGATGTAAGATGAACCTTGGAATGATATGGACTCATATCAAAACACCAGCACAAATCCTATTTTTCTGTAGCTATCAGTCAAAATAATTCCTCAGATCAAAATCTAGTGGACACACATGTTGTGACACAAGCGAGTGGGCTAGAATGGAGGAAGAAGGGGAAGAAGATAAAGACACATGTTCCTTCCCTTAGCTTCAGGAGTAAATGCTGCATCTGTGAATTTATGCATCTCCAGTCTTTACTCGGCAATTGAATGGGAAGTCTCTTGGGGGTTGAGTTATCCTGTAAATTCCTTGCAGCGCTGATAATTATGCCATTCTGACTGCTTGCTTAATCTATTTGAATCCAGAGGTGAGTTAAGCCACTTCCTGACCATTAAAGTAAACTACATGGGTAAATACTGCTGTCACTAAAGGGGTGTGATGAAGCTTAACTACACCAACATCTTAACCTCGGCTCAGTGCAACCCCAGCTATTCCATCACAGTTCATAAATGCGATTGCAGGTCCATCTTTTGATTCAGCAATTTAATAACTTCGAGTGCTGTCAGTAGTGCTTTGAAAAATGGATCCTATAAAATGTAACAGCCTCAATCAGATTGTAAAAGATTCACCCACTGAAGATTCTTCCATTTCAACTATAATGAATTAATGTTGAGCTGTGTAGAAGTTCAAGTGTCAGTTAAACTAATGGGAATCTGTACTGTAAGTTTAAATTTTAACTGGACCAAAAATTTATTGGGAACATCAACTTCAATTTTAGTGATCTTCATGGTAAATGTAAAATGTGGAATTGAATGGATTTCCTTTGTGCTGAGAGGAGGGAATCTAATAGAAGAATATGCATTTGTAAAGGAGTATTTTGAGTGTTATGGCACAGCATTTTAAAAATGAATCTATAGTATTTTTATTTTAGTTAAATATACAACATTTAATTATAAACATAACTGTCACATACGCAACATCATGTAATGCTGTATTTCTACATTCTTATATTTAATTTTTTTTTTAGAGCAATGCTGGTGGGGGAGAATCGAGACAATTTTGCTATGGCAAATCTGAAACTCAGGCATAAAACTGTTATTATAATAAAGCTATACTTGCTGCTGATGGCCTGTCGTTACAATGTGAAAATGAACAGATATCCTTTCTAAAATGACAAAACACAATGATGCAAGAACCCTACCCAGAAAAAAAAACAAAAAGATAGAGGTGTTTCATATCTTCAGGTACCATGATCACAGAACTGGTTGCTTTCCAAGAAAATCTGTATTTTCAACAGATCTCTTATTTATCAACTGGCATTTTTAGCTATCCTTATTTCAAAAACTGAAAGTGTCAAATATTTTCTGTATATTAAATTCATATTTGCACATTCAAAGGCCACCTACTTAGAATCATAGGATATAAGACAGGTTCTTTTTTGTATTTTTAATACAATTGTATGGTATATATGGAGTTTAGTTGCGTTTTTTGAACCCAGAAATCGACTGCTTTCTTTTTTGTCTATTATTTTTGTTACAGTCTTCATTTCACTGTCCTCCTGCCCTCCCAGAATAAATACTTATTCTTTTGTTAAGCTCACATTTAATTAAAATGTACAGGATTTGTGCAGTCAACTCGAATGAAACAAATAAAACAGGGGGCCCCCCTCTTGAAGGCATACGTTGTGAATGAAAAATGCCATTACAGTCTAAAAAATTTTGCAGTAAACACGGCCTACAGAGGGAAGTTTCCCCTGTAATGACATCCATAAAATACACAAATGGCACTTTTAGTACCATCCTGAATATGGCATTTTCTGTGCTCTACACACAATCTAAATGGTTTGATCATAGAGCATAATACTCCATTGGGTTTATAGAACAATCAATGTTCCATAAAATGATGTATTTATCCAATAGTAGGCTCAGCAGTTACTGGTGTATGACATTGTAGGACACTGGCTTTGTACTGTTCAGCAGCACACATGCTGGCTGTAAAACTTATCTAACACTACTTCAACAACTTCATCTCATCTGTGTCAAGTAATTTGTTGAAGCCTCAGCTTGGCTTAAAAAAACTTGTAATAAAAATTCATAGAATTTTCAAGAGAATGAAAGCTGATGACAATAGAAAGGTCACATTGTGTCTCTACTAAAGGGGTCAAGGGTCATTTGCAGTTCTAAAACAGAAAGTAGATTTCATGCATCGTGTAGCAGATAAAGATGGCATTAAAAAGACTTGCCTGCAAAAGTAATGTGCAACGTGTCAGGAAAGTCTGAGTTAATGCAATATTGCATGTAAACCTCTGCTTTTGCTTTTTCTTAACAGGTATACAGTTTAGACTTCTAAGCTTTATATCGTTAGGTTAAGCATAATCCTCCTATCAAACTGAAATCGAGGGAGTGGGACATGAAGTGGGACTTTAAAAAAAGCACCCTTCTAAACAGATGTTTTTGTAAAGTTTCATCTGATGGGCACTGTAAAGCCATAATGAAAATAACACCATTCTTCTGAATTTTAATTTTTTTAAAAAAATTAGTTAACAAAATTTATGAAAATTATATAGCTTTAGACAATGCCCATGGCTTGGCAGAAGGCTTTTCTGCGTGTGCAAAGGACAGCGATTTCTGCAACCTCCCCTCCTCTGCCCCCCCTTCCTAAAACCATTCCTGAGGGGGTAGCAGGAACTTGAAAAGCCAGGCTCAGTGAGCAGATCCATGTGTATAATTATAGGCTTATCATGTGAAATAACATTGTTGATGTGCCTAGGATTTTCTAAAACTCTGTGCCAAAAATTCTGTAGGAGGGCCAATATCTTCAATTTTTCAGTTCATTCAGACATAATACTTGGCTTTTATGCATCCATTTGTAAAGGCCATAAGGCAGAAAAAAGATGAAGTCTAAAACCAGTTGTTGATCTTTGGGCAATTGTCACTGGTGAAATGAAACTGAAATGCTGTCCAGTGACCAAATGGTGAGTTAAAGTAATATCTAGAGAATATACAACAAAAAGGATTATAAATTTAATAGGTGATTATTGATCATTTAAAAACATGCCCATCTCAGTACAGAATTATATGACTATTGTCTGGGCATGTACTACAGATGATTTTATTTGTTTGTTTTTTATTTGTTTATTTATTTGTCTGCATTTTGCACTTAGAAGCAGGCATATTACACAGTGTAAGGCAACACAATCAACTGAAAGTGTGCAAAGCCTTTTCCAAGATGCCATTTCCTCTGGGGGAACTGATCTCTGTGGTTGTAATTCTGGAAGAACTCCAGACTCCACCTGGAGGTTGGTTGTAGCTGTACTTAGAAGTGCCATATACACTCTTTAAATAAATAAACTACTGGGAATGCCTTGTGGAAAAGGAGTTTTAGATCCAATCCAAGACAAATGAGAGGAGCCAAAAAAAAAATTCTTTCTGCCTTATGTTCAGTTCCCATATAAAGCCATTTGCTTGTGTGACTGCTTGAAAGTGCAGGCATGTGGAGGTTGCTGCATAGGGTAAGCTGACCATTCTACGTGCTTTTACACAAATTTTAACTGGCCCATCATAATACCCCTACCACACCCTGGCCAAATAGGGGAATCAAACAAGAATCATGATATTGCTGCTGTGTACTTTCCAGCTTCGGCTTCTTCCTGCAGTCAGGAGAGTGGTGAGGAGAATACATGGACAGTTCTCAACATTTATTTTCGAGGCCGACTGAACAAATTCCACACTGAGTAGCTTTCCATCCTGTCAAACATCAAAAGGTTGGTACAGTTTCCCAGTGATTCCAGTGCAGGAAAGAATGTCAACATCAAGGGGCCAATTGGACACCATGGAGCCACATTCTGACTGAATGTTCTAACCAGTGATTTCACACATTTATCAGAACACGAAATGCATTTTTGCACCAGTTATTGCTACTTACTTCTTACGTCTGGATTTGGGGAGAAGGTTAATTTGAGAAGCAAAATGGAGGTAAGCAAGGCCTCCCATTATGAACAACTGCCAGTGTGCCCATGTGCTGATGGCCACCAAGGGTAGGAAGGAAGTATCTTCCCGCAATGTGCACTATATCCACATGGACACAGAATAGGCAATTTATTTGCTTAAAAGAAATCTCTTTTTTGGCTTGTGTTAGTTTGCAAGCTTCCATGTGCATTCATGGTATTACATATATATAATTGATAACAAAACTACAACTAATAAATAAATAATTTACAACCCAGTATTCTATCATCCAAGTGATTCAACTAAGAATTTTGGGGGCTTTTCAAATATATAATCAACAATTCTACTTATGTTCTCTTGTTAGGGTGCTAAAACCTATTACTGTCATAACTTGCTAGTCATATCTGTGCTTTGTTTATAAGTGGAAGTACGTTACGGTGTATTGTCATATCTTTCCAAAGCAAATTATAGGAAATAACCATTTGTCTTCATTGCAGACACTTTCTTATGTATGGTGGAAAACAAACCACTATTCAACAACTGCACAGAGGCACCATTAAAATCAGATTTACAGTAAACAGAACCTGCAGCTGGGGTAAAACACTAACTGTTAGTATTTTAATTATCAGCAATGCTTTTGGAGGTCTAACATCTGCTCACAGCCAAACAGCAGCAGCTGCTTGTGTACATTTAAAACAATGAGAATTTTGTCTATAAATATTAAAACATATCATGTGTTGTGTGTTCAGTGCCACTATATTCCTATTAGGCCAGTCATGTCTATAGGACTTTTTAAACTCTTTCTGTCTTGTGGCTAAATTCATAAAGGGCTGACCCCTTCAAAAGAATGAGAGCCAAAGACAGCAAAAATACTTGAGCCTGTAAATTGAAAATGTTTAGAGATAGTAGTAGAGGTCACCCACTATCAAGATGCTGCCACTATATGCTTACAAAACATCAGATTATTGTTCTCCAGAGTAACTTCAAGGACAGGGGCCCTTCTGAAAACTCAGTGGAGAGTTCAAAATGAAACACTCAAACATAACTTCAAAGTTTTAAGAATGCACTTATTTAGATTTATTTATCAGAAGGATAGTTATAACTTGCTTTTCTTCCCAAAGGAGGGCCAAGCAGCTTACATCACCATTCTTTCTTCCTACACTTTATCTTCACAACCTTGTGAAGAATTCTAAACTGAGAGAAAGTGACAGGCCTGCAGCTATCAAGTGAGCTTCTATGGCTCAAGTAGGGATTCAAACCTTGATCTCAGATCCTAATCTTACAGTCTAACCACTACACCACAGTAGCTCTTATTTCAAAATTGTGTTCTGCTTCAAACTGTCCATTGTGATAAGTTGGCTTTGTCAGTCTACTTAAAAATTTTTTGTAAGTGTACTGGCCAACAGATAATGAATTATAACAAGTACAAGTGAACACCCACAAGGAACTTGTGATGAAGGGGCAAGGGGAGCACTTTTCCCTGTATTCCCGTTCCCTACATGATTTTCTCTTTCCCTCCTCCTGGAGGCCTCCATATGCTCACCTTTCCCCATACCCTTGTCTTCTTCAAACCCACTAAACAAGTTACCTTTTATCTGCCACCCATCTTCACCCATCTTCCTTTCATTTATATACTGCTTTCGTCCACAGTGGAGAACCAAAGCAACTTACACCATTCTCCTTGACTCCACATTATCCTCACAACAATGCCCAGGTTAGGTTATGACTGGGTGACTGGATCAAAGTCACCCAGTCACCTTCCATAGCATGGTGACAATTTGAACCTGGGTTTCATAGATTCTACTCGGAAACCCTAACAACTCTACTACACTGGCTTTTGGGTGGAAGGTGCTACAGTTGAACAGTATCAAGCAGCTTAAGAACATAAGAACATAAGCAAAGCCATGTTGGATCAGGCCAGTGGCCCATCCAGTCCAACATTCTGTCACACACAGTGGCTAGAAATCCAGTGCCATCTAAAGGACTGTCAGTGAGGCCAGGACACCAGAAGCCCTCCCACTGCCTTCCTTCCAGCACCAAGACAACAGAGCACCACCTCCCCACAAAGAGAATACCATCTATCTCCTGTGGCTAATAGCCACTGATGGACCTCTGCTCCATATATTTGTCCAGTCCCCTCTTGAAGCTGGCAATGCTTGTAGCTGCCACCACCTCCTGTGGCAACGAATTCCATGTGTTTATCAGCTAGTACTGGGTGAGTCACGGAAGTCATGTGGTATCAAGTCGCCTGGTGATTGCTTCTGGGCCTGGCCCCAATGAGTTCTCTCTCAAGGGCCAAAACAGCCCTGGAAAGGGCCTTGCCTTTTACTGACAGCAACCAAGCTTGGAATACTGGCCAAACAGAGGCCTAGCAACACCCTCTGAGAGCATCTAGTTAAAGCTACGGGTGCTTCTTTTATCAGTTTTTTATAAAATTATCAAATTGATTTTTTTAGATTTCAGGTTTTTATGCAAACCTGGTGCATTTTTTCAGGTGTATGGGAAGATCTATCTTGTCCATTCATGGCTCCAATCTCCAGATATGGACTGCTTCCACATGTTCTATTTTTTTCAGGTTTTCCCTGAAGGTGTCCCAAAGCCACCTCTTTCTGATCCACTTCAAGAACTCACCTTTCACATGCATCGTCCTCATGCATGCTTTGTGGGTGTTTGTTGCAGGGGAAAAAAAGGGCCCCAAACAGAAAATGCATTCTTTATCGGCACCTCATTACAAATGACATTGGTGCATTCCTGCCCAACTTCCCTTTTGTTTTTTTTGAGCGCATGCAAGATTGCGCTATACTATTGTTCTGTCTTTCAGCTTTTTTAGAAACTGGGCATGCATAGTACTCCGTTCTCTACTGCTGATTTCTCACTCAAAGTTTTAAATGCAAAAGTGTTTAATAATGATGTGAACAGTAGAGTAGTGCGATTGCATGATTCCATATCCTACTATATATTCCCTATCCTACTATATAAAAGGCAAACCGTGTTCCCCATTCACTCCTTATCCCTGCAGAGGTGCAGTATGCAGGGATAAGAAATGAGTGGAGGGCAAAACGTTTTCCCTCCCCGCTGCCTCCTTGGGGCCTCCAGAAGCCTGGAAGGGCTCAGCGCAGCTGTGTGAAGGCTCACCGCGGTGGCAAGACCCTCCCAAGGTCCCACAGGAGTGGGGCAGGGCCCCCCCACTGCCTCTGTGGAGCCTTGGGAGGGCTGTGCATAAGCCAAGTGGCGGCCAAGGGGTCAGAGGAGGAGGGAGCCCCTTCTCTTTTCCCCGACCCCCCCTTGACTGATGCTGTGGGGAGAGGCACAGGGGGAAGCGCTGCTAGGGCCCATTGTATTTTCCCGAACAACTTATTCCTAGTTTTAAATAAAATCAGAAATGGCATTCCGTTCTCAATGTTGTTCCTAGACTGATCGTCTAATTGCTGAGTGATTCAATGTAGCAAGTACTGCAGTATGATTACCTTTGTATACATAGATATCGTAATAGTACAAGGACCATTTTAAAAAGTTTTAAAGAAGGCAGGGGGGAATTATGTGATCGCGCATGCAAGCCAGACGATGTGTGGGAGAAATAATGGCAAGAGGAGGGGTTGGAGATTTGTAGGAGGCACTTCAAAAGCGCAAAAAAGCCTCCACATGCATTGATACAGTAGATAATCGTGCAGAAAAAGCAGCATCAAAAATAAAGACAGACCAAAACAGGTCTCACAAAAAATGATTAAGTAAATATGCACAATCGTTGCAAAGTACTGATAAGCATTTTGGTTCTCTTCTTTGCTTCATCCCACCCACCTCCTGACTGGTATATAAAGGCTCATGGATCGTCCCTCTTCCCTGTATCTGAAGAAGGGAGTTTTGACTGTCAAAAGTTGATACCCTGAAAATGTGTTGATATCTAAGGTGCCACTGGACTCAAATCCTGGTTTCAGAATAAGTTCATAAGCTTAGTGTTTTCAAAGTACTTATATATCCTTAAATATATATTTACAGACACAGTCATAAAGACTAATTTTTCACACAGCTGTTACTTAGGTTAGAAATAATAAACAGACTCAGTCACAAAGACTTATTTTCCTCAGTTCTTCACACACAGAATGATTTTCTTCTCTCACCAACACAGACACACTCTCTCAGGCTTCTGCATGGATTGCCTGACTGAACAAGGCTGAACACTTTCCTCTCATTTTGACTAAAAGCTGCCGTTCACCGCATACCCTATGATAAAGCAGCCATCCAATCACGGCATATTTTACTCACCCATTCACACACATCGCCTTCCTACTTCAGAGGCCTGCATTTTTCCTCCACAGTCACAAATATTCAAAATCCCCACATTAACCAGCAGAAACAAAATACACAAATTATTTATATGGCAAAAAATTACACTTTCTCTGTCAGTCATGCCCCCAATATACCCGTTTCCCCCAGCCCTTCTTTCCCCCCTTTCTTTCTCTCTCCCTCCCTGTGAGACTCATGGGGGGGGGGGGTTGGCTCACTCCTGCCCCCTTTCTGCTGCTGTGTCTGGCTCCCTGGCCACCCCCTCTCTGCTGCTCTGGCAGGCCAGCCACAACTCCCCTCCCCCTCCACTCTACTCACACACTCAGCTCTGTGTCTCAGGAGTGGCAAAAGGGGGACATGGGAGGGGAGTTCTTGCTCCTCCTCAACCACCTCTGATGCGGCAGTGAATGGGGATTTAGCTGGTATGCCTGGCTATCCCCCTCTCCAGTATTCTGGCTGCCCAACTCTGTGGCAATTTCGGCAGTAGGGAAGGAGCAGCAGAGGTTTCCTCCCCTACTTGCCCACCCATCTGCCTCCAGTGCTGCCACCTCAGTTGCAGTTTCAGTGATTAGGGGAGGATGGGGGCAGCAGAGACTCCCCCTCCTGCTCATTCATCTGCCACTTCCAGCACTGTTGCCTCAGCACTGGGAATGTTGGAAGTTCACCTGGATGGCCACATTGTTTCAGTGAAGCGACTCAGTGGCAGGCAAGAAGAAAAGAGGCTCCCAGCTGAGAGTTGTTTGCGCAAACACAGACAATTGCTCTATGGTTTTATTTTTGGGGAAAAAAACCCTCTTCTTTAATGTTTTGCATTTATCTGCAAACCCAGGGGAAAGGTGTCCCCCAAGTTTGTAAAAAAAAAATCCTTCTGTCAATGTTGCCCCAATCTGTGGACTAAAGTATCCACAGATTTGGCCATGTTGTGAATTAAATATATTGATGAATACATGGAACTCTCATCATACAAACAGTTATCTCAGTTCTCCAATATAAAAGACATTTCTCATCAAGTTCTGCATCAATTTTACTCCCATTTATCCAAAACAAACTTATACAGAATATGGAGAGAAGTGAGAAAGGAATGTTACAAATAAATAAAGTAACAAAGTGTGATTTAACATTTGGGATATTTCCCAAACGATTTAGATGAATTATGCCAAACTACACATAGTAGAAAAGCAGAGAATAATCTTAGGATATTCATACTAAGAATTTTGAGGAATGGTTGTACAGTACAACAAAATAGAAAAAAAATTAATTGTATCTGTGGCTGTGCAGCAGGAAAAATGGCAATGCTTCATACACTATTTCAGAGGTCCCCAATACAGTTGAGCCTGTATCTACTTTTAGAATTCTGAGAACAGGGAGTGGGCACCACCATAAAATGGTTGCCATGAGGTACTGGGACTAATCACAACATTTGGGGCGGTTTCAACCAACATCTTTCTATGATGTAGCTGATCCTGATTGGGTGCTCCCTCCTGGCATCTTCTGATGCACGTCCAACTCTGGTGAGGTAGAGGAAAGCCAGGATTAGCTGTTTGCTTTGGGGAAGAAGCAAATAGGTGCCAAAAAACTCACTGGGCACTATGTTGAAGAAAAGTGGTGTGAAAAGTATAAATCAAGACCAGGAGCCCTTTGATCTCCCTTAGTGAAGGTCTCTTGTTAATTCATTTCATTTTACTACATTTATTTATTTTTTCAATGTACATCCTGCCACATTATTTGAAAAGCCTAGAATAACAAGTCTAAAAAGTCAAACAACCTTAAAATCTCATCGGTATAATATAATTTGACAAAAATAAACAGCAAGAATAATATAGCAGCAATTAATAATAAAACAATGCAATAAGTCTGGGCTATCTTCCCAAATGCCCACTGATGATGATGATGATGATGATGATGATTTCTAGTCTGCCTTTCTCACTAAGATCCAAGGCGGATTATGCAATGCAAGTGAAAATATACTATAATCCACAGCTAGCTGAGCAAAGTACAATGATGAACAACTGTAGGAACATTCAGTGAAGAGATAGAGTAGGGTATTGTAATAATAACAACAATAATAATAACATTTGATTTATATTCCACCCTTCAGAACAACTTAACACCCACTCAGAGCAGTTTACAAAGTGTGTTATTATCCTCACGACAATCACTCTGTGATGTGGGTGGGGCTGAGAGAGCTCCTAGAAGCTGTGACTGACCCAAAGTCACCCAGCTGGCTTCAAGTGAAGGAGGGGGGAATCAGACCCAGCTCTCCAGATTAGAGTCCTGCTGCTCTTAACCACTGTACTAAACTGGTAGCAGAACTTTTGGAAAACAACAATAAAACCAAGCACAGAGATGAAATTTTTCAGAGACATAGCATAACTAATTTTATCTTGTATATTTTATCTTCTGTTGCAACCCGCCCTGAGCCCGCTTGTGGGAAGGGCGGGATATAAATATAATAAATAATAAAAAATAATAATTTACATGGCATGTTGAGCAGCATGGAAACTCCCTAGAAGGTACAGGTCTACATCAGCAGTCCCTGCCCATACCAAGGCATCTTTCTGAGCTACTTCTTAAGTATTAAGTCCAAATTAATATTAAGTCTATAACTAGCCTTGTAAAAGCCAGAATCAAATGTGCTTACTGAACTTTTTGGGGAGTGAGCCCACAACCATACCCATCCATCATGCCAGTCAACCTATCATCAGATACTTTACAGAAGCTCCGATCTGATGATCCTAGCACACAAGGGGGCCTTCTCTGAGCTATCCAACATTAGAAATATTTAAAGTTCAAAAACAGCACTTTGAATTGTACCCAGAAACTAATCCAGAGTCAATGGAGATTTTTTCAATACAGGTGCTGTCTGTGCCCTCAGACAGCCTCTTGTCAACAGGTGGACCACCACTTCCTGAGCCAGCAGAGGCTTCCAGCCTTCAAATGTAGCCTCATACTATTATCAGTGTAGATATTGCTGAAACAATGGTTTGACTCAGAATAAGGCAGATTCTTGCATTCATGTGACAGATTTAGATGTTGTTATAGGCTGTTTACATGTTGTGCCTGTGCGTAATTTAACTCCCTGTTGACTTCCTGATTAACTTCCTCCTCCAACTGTTATTTGCCTTGGTAGAGAAAGCTTAGGAATGCCCCTAGTTTTTTAGGGATTCCCCTAAGTTTCTGAGGAATGCCCATAAATTTTCTCTATCAGGGCAAACAGCAGTTCCGAGGGGACGATTTTCACTAGGAAAATGGTGGGGAAAGGGAGCATCACCCCTTCCCCCCTGCTTCACAGTCCTAATCCAAACTATGCCCCTCACAGTTTCTACAACAAAATAAACATTTTTCCAGGAACTTTCCAGGAACTGAGCTTTGAGATGAGACTTAATTTCTTTGTTCACATGAGAGGAAAAGAGGAACAGATTAACAAAAATTAAAGCTGGAGAAGATGTCTTAAAAATCTTGGTCACCTGCCTTCAGGAAAGAGCTGCTGAACTAATTTCCTCTGCACTGCAGTGCTGTCCTGAAAATGACCAGCAGTAGAAATACACCCTGCCTGGAGGGATTCCGGTGAAAGCTGTTGGGAGCAGCTAACTTATGAGTCCAATAAGATCTAGTCTGGAGGTATAAAACGGCTGCTAGGTTAGGCCCGTCACTCTATCTATAATGTGAAAACTGTGATAACGCTACTGATTTGGGTTCTTTACTCCTCCTGACCGCTTGGTCTCATGCCTTGTCACTCCCCTGGACTGTTTCATGGATTCCAGACTTTTTACCTGACTTGACCTACCACATTCCTGCCACAACCTATGGACTTGTTGTCCTGTAGTTACTCAACCCTTGCTTTTACTGTAGACTTCTCCATCCTGCCTGACCTGTCATGTGCCTCTAAGCCTGAAAAATGTGAGCAAGTTTTATGGAAGTTCATATATGTATATTCATCCTTCAAGGACTGTTACATCAAGTGATGACCTGCAGTTCTGAAACTGCAACCTGAGAAAAAAGCATAGCATAGATATCACATGATAAAACCTCAAGTTCTGCCAGTTATAAAGGGAGGCCATTCTTGCACTTAGTTGTGAGTCAGGGCTAAATAATCAAGCAATGCACTTGCATTTTTGAATTAGCCCTTAGTTCAAGGGGAAATCCATAAAAAATCTGACTTGATACCAAGAAACAAGGCCTGTTACATTGCAGAAAGTACCCAATTAACTTTTGTCAACAGTGTGTTTCTGAACTAAAGGCATGCCCATGAGTGCGGTGCTTCACTGCCTTGCTTTGCTACCTGACAAAGCATTAGGAATACCTGCCAATCAAATGTAGGAAGAGGGGGAGCTGATTTTGCAGGATTAGCAGTGAGCAATCCTTGCCAACTTGTCATGTCTTTTCTCTGCCAGTCTGTGAAATGTGGTGTTTAAACACATTCGTTAACATTGACATGCTTCTAAACACCATTTAGCAGTTTGTTTAGACTGAATTCAATGCTTTTAAAAACAAAATTAGCTGAAGGTGGTCATATAGAACAGGGGCTCTGGCTGACCGTATCCGACGGGAATGTTATCTCAGACCATATTTTCCCCCTAAACATGCATTGTCTTTTGAAGTTGCTATACACTGGAAAGTCAAATGGATGACAGCATCTAGCACATGCCTTGGCCTATATGCTTGTCACTACTTAACCAATTAGTCCTGGAAAACCCACTGTGAATGGGTCCTGTTCAGACAAATGATTCTAAATTGTTTTGTATTACATAGACTTGCGGGTGGGCATGGGTTTGAACTTACATCTTCTGCTGGGCAGAGTTATGTCATGTCCCCTGGATGGTTGGATTAGTTTCCTGAGGGCCATAGCTAAAGGGCCATAGCTAAAGGCAATCCATTCTTCAACTCAAACTGAGGGCCTCAGATAAGAAGCTGGCAAGCAGCTCATAGGGTGCTTTGCCCACCCCTACTCTACTGGCTAAATAGTGTTTCAGGAAATTAGTTATAGTTTTGAAGCAACCATAAACTATAATGAAGGGCCTCCTTTCGGTGCATACTGTTTCACAGCAAGTGATGTTAACATACTTCAACATATCAACTAAATTTCCTTATCACAGTCTTTTGAACTCTTCATTGTCACAAGAGTTCCAGTTGAAAGCATTGTTGTTCAACATCTGCTAACAGTAGGTATAAATATTGACAATCAGGACACTGCACCATCTTATTTCACTGTACAAAAGACACAGAGTTATACTGCTGGTAAGAAATATCCCAGAATTTAAGGTATCTTTTAAAAAAAGATACCTGGTTGTGAGGTTCCATATACATTTTTCAAACAAACATTTACCCTTGAAGTGGTGGCTAATTGGATCCAGACTATATTTCCCACCAGCTGATATCAACTTTCCTGCCTCTTCCTTCCCAATTCAACCCACAGATTGCCACAAAATGCTGCTATGGGGGACAGGGGACACTGAGGAATGGTTAATAACAACAGCAGCAGCAACAACAACATTCGATTTATATACCGCCCTTCGGGACAACTTAATGCCCACTCAGAGCAGTTTACAAAGTATGTCATTATTATCCCCACAACAAAACACCCTGTGAGGTGGGTGGGGCTGAGAGAGTTCCAGAGAACTTTGACTAAGGTCACCCAGCTGGCTTCAAGTGGAGACGTGGGGAATCAAACCCGGCTCTCCAGATTAGAGTCCCGCGCTCTTAACCACTACACCAAACTGGCTCTCAAGGGGGATCTGCAGCCGGAAAGTGGCTTTCAGAAACTAAAATGTTCAGAATTACAACCAAGCACTCTTCTCTTCAGCTACTCTTCTCATTCGCTCAGGAAAAACACAAGACTGCTACTTCAGCAAAACAGTAGTACAGAACACAGATCTCAAACAAAACCTGGCTCAAAATAAGCCTTCAGATCAGAAGTTTGGTGCTCAAGATGGAAAGCACAGCATGAATGAACTGGACATTATAATTTAATTCAATGAACACTTCAGCAGAGCCAACCAAATGTCAAATTTACAAAATCAGAAATATGCATCCAGCTTAGAATGCAATGGTAGGGAAGGCAATATGATATAGTCCAATCTCATTAGCTCTCGGAAGCTAAGCAGGGTCAGTACTGGAATGGGAGCTCACCAAGGAAGATCCAAAAGAAAGGCAATGAATTAACCACCTCTGCTTCTTACTTCCCTCTGCTTCTCATGCCCCCTTGTTGGGGTTGCCCTAAGTTGGTTATAACTTGACAGCACATATACACACATTGAATGCATCTATCAAGCAATGCTGGTGGATTGTCCCATTGTTTCAAAGATGCTTTCTGATCATGTCTGGTTGAAACTGAAAATTCCTCAGCAGCACTGGATTGCATCCAATACCACTTAACGCATATATTGTTTTGAGCTGCTTAGTATATTTCAGGTAGAACAGTCAAGTATGAAAACTGTTCCTCCATTATAGAAACCGCACCGTTTATTGCTTTCACTAGAAAATTGGAAGTAAAGCAGTGTGAGACTGGAAAAGTCTTGTTTCTCCATGTACAGATGCTTTTCTAAATACATTTTGCTGCACGTCAACACCTTTGCCATCCTAAAACTCCCGCCTGGAGATTGCGTAGAACGTGGCTGCCTAATGGTAAGCAAAAGACTTGGAACTGAGGGAATGAATTCTTTGTGACCTATACTCACAGGTAAGCAATTTTCCCAGGTAGAATTTAAGGTGTTGTTCTTAACCACTGAAGTACAAAATACTTCAGTTTTGCCTTTCATTCCAAGAAATACTCGTGCAGCTGCTGTCAGCTGAACACACACTACTGACAGCCTACCTTGGCATTCTCCCCTTTATGGGGCTGTTTTGGTAATGAAAATCCTGCATGTCAATGCTCTAGACAATCTCTCTCTCTCTCTCACACACACACACACACGCACGCACGCACCCCCCCCCCCTAATCTTTTCTTTTCAATTCCCTTTGAAAAAAAATCAAAATTATATTGCAGATCTGTAGATTAATGGGCTGGTCCAGGCATTTCAACTCAAATGCATTTTACAGTAACTGTACTTAGTCCTGTGTGATTTCAAATAGAATTATTTTCGATACATTTGAATGTAAATTTACAAAACATTTAAGCAAACCATGTTTAAACTTGTTGGTTCATCAGATGTAAATAGTGCACATTAAGCAGGCAACACCCATTCATGAAACTAATGAAATCTGGCATCGATGTAATAAAATCATTACAGGTTTATAGATTCTGAAACTCAAAACAAACCATACCCTTGCTTCCTTGTAATTGATGAAATGCTTCTATGCAGTTTATTTTTGATCTGTAATTCATATAGCACAATTTAGGTGAGCTGTCTTGAAAATTGAAAGATTAAAAAGAGCTCTGGGAGGTTTAAAGTTTCGAGGGAAACAACGAAGAAGCCTCAATTGGCAAGAAAGCAAATATGACAAGTGGGGACAAGGGGCACAATAAGGCAAGCAGTGAGATAAATTGTACCTTATGGACTCTACCAGCAAGCGTTCACAAAACAGTCACATGGAAAGCATTGTGCAGAAACAAAAGGCAGTGATGACAGAATTGGGCATTTTTGTTTCAGAAGGCAGCCACAGATGGGTCTGTCATACTGCATGCTTCCTTTTTAGGAAACCTCCGCTACTGTCACTTTGCATCATGCTGGTAGACAAAGAAAGCTACAGGCTTAAGTGCAAGAGGGCAAGGGACTACCAATTAATACTGTGAATGCCCCAAACTGAGCCAGCAATTTTAATATCTTCTGTTTGATCAACTGGTCGCCTGGAGTTCCCGTTAAACAATGTGCTTTGTAGATTTTTCCTGTTCTTTGATTCCAGTGACAAATATTCCTTTTTAGTTAGATGACATCACAGTAGCACACAAGCAGTGAAATCATCATGTTCTGTACACAGATGCCTATTTTTTGGCATCTAGAAAAGGAAGGAAGAAAGGAAAACAGACCTTATTCTGGAACAAATAGTTGCCAATGGAGCTCATAATCCATTATTTTCTAACAAATCAAGGCTATAATACCATTAAAAACAGCTCTATTGGCTTAGATCCAGGTTCATTCAACATGACATCCTGCTTCTTACTAAGGCTAGAACTGTGTCAGAGTTTTCGAAGTGGCAATTCATTATTAATTTGGATTTCTAGTATACCCAATCTGAAAGTGTGGGATACATGGCTATAAACATACAATGAAACTAAATACACCAAATAAATATTAAAATTATACCCCTATGTCAACTTCAGGTGGGACTCCACAAGCCTATCTAAGCAAAAAAGACTTTACATCGCTTCCAAAGGATGCTCAAATGGATCTTGGACAAGCCTCCAGGAAAACAATGTTGCCAGCTGAAATCAGGATACTCCCAGATCACGTACATATTAAAACATAGCAAATAGAAGAAAATATGCTAACATTTAATTCCAACATTTCTTATAACTGTTTGAAGAGGTACAAAGCTTACAGCATTTCTTTCCACTAGACCCCAGCAATAATATCACCATCCTGTGCAATTTTAACACTGGATACACATCCTGTCACATGTCTCTATATTCATGAAGATATAGAGGCTTTACAAAGAGATGAAAACCAGTATTGAATTATTATTTTTTTAGAAAGTAAGGGATAATTACAATGGGATCAGACCAGCTGATGGGGCCTTAGGCAGTTTGCGGCGTTTTATGTAAGGATGGTTTCTATTTCCACTGTAATTGTAATTGCACTTCACATCCATCCTTTGCCTGCCTTGTCTCCCTCTCTGTCAACTGTCAGCTTATATCACTCTACAAAGCATCAAAAACAAAGATGGTACTGCGCAAATTGATCAAAATAATGAATAATAATTTAGATTTGGTCTTGTTGTGAAAGTATTGTTACTTATCTTGCCCTATTTTTCTGCCAGGAACTGTAAATACATGGAGCAGGACTCTGCTCTAGCAAAAAGGGAGAAGAGGCAGCAATCTACTAGTGTGCTTTTTACACTTCTTTGGCACTCCCTGCTGCTATTTGTGATTAGGGTGGGCTGCAGAGGCACTGCCTCTACAGCCCATCTTGGACTCTGCAAGGGCTAAATGGGAGGAGACTCCCCACCTAGTCATGCCTCTACTCAGGTCCAGGCTGGAACCTCTGGAGCCTGTCTTCAGCTCAAGCTGCTGCTGCTGCTGCTGCTACTGCCCTGGACTTTGCCAGGGGAGCATGTCAGAAAATATGAGGGGCAGCAAAATGGGTTAGGCTAGCCCTGCTACGAGCTGCCATGCTCCCCTGGCAAAGTCCAGGGCAGTAGCAGCAGCAGCAGCAGCAGCTTGAGCTGAAGACAGGCTCCAGAGGTTCCAGCCTGGACCTGAGTAGAGGCATGACTAGGTGGGGAGTCTCCTCCCATTTAGCCCTTGCAGAGTCCAAGATGGGCTGTAGAGGCAGTGCCTCTGCAGCCCACCCTAATCACAAATAGCAGCAGGGAGTGCCAAAGAAGTGTAAAAAGCACACTAGTAGATTGCTGCCTCTTCTCCCTTTTTGCTAGAGCAGAGTCCTGCTCCATGTATTTACAGTTCCTGGCAGAAAAATAGGGCAAGATAAGTAACAATACTTTCACAACAAGACCAAATCTAAATTATTATTCATTATTTTGATCAATTTGCACATTACACCTTTGGGCTACTCCAGATTCTTTGCTACTTACCTTAGCCCAAAGTTGTTTGTACAATGGGCTCCAAAGGAAGGTAAAGGCATGTGTTGCAATGGATAAAAAATGCGACCGTATCCCGAACCCCACGGTATCCCTCCAGGGACAAAACTGGAACAATTCTTGCATTGGGAAGCTTATAGTTCCCTGTATGAAAATCTGAACGTTCCCAAAAAGTTGAACCAGAATTTCCTCTCTATACAGGGTCCTCTCTCTCCCTCCTCTTTGAAAGCAGGTCCCACATTGTGTATAGGGTTATGGTTGTAAGCTTAAGCCTGACAAAAACTACTTCTGTTTTAAAAGCTAATTGTCACTGCAGAGTAATTTTGAAGCAAAGTGGTGTGCTTGGTATTCTCATTTGCATGACAATACCCAGAATGCTTTTGCCGCTTCACAGCTTTTTTAAGGAAGTGCCGATGATGTGCTTGAGCTGAGCCCTGGGAATAAACTCAGGTATGTGTGCCTCTTCTATGTATGTGCCTTAGATTCAATTCTATAATGTAAATTTAATAGGGTAGAAATTGAAAAGAAGAACACAAAGCATTTACAAACATAGCCTGGCCAAGGATCCAGGTCTGCTGCTACTACTGGAAGTCCAAGCAGCGACTGGTGGGGTGGCAAATATCTAACAGCCATTGATGAACTGATCAGCAGATTCCCCTGTGAATATTTTCTAAGTGCTGACATTAGTCATCATGAGCTCTGTCAAGAGAGCTGTCACAATACATTAACTATCAATTAGAAAAATGAAACAATTAACTTCTAGCAAGCTGAACCGAATGAGTGAGAAAACAGTTGAACAAATCCGACTTTATTCATTCCTCTCACTCTCTCACTGCACTCGCTGCATAAAATAAATGCAATACATTCATTTCATTTGCAGCAGAGAATATCTCAGACTGCTCTATTGTGTGGGTTTCACTGTTGAGATGCTGTAACACTAATTGTCAGTTTCCACTGATCAAAGTAATTTGGTTGAATAATTGGTTTACATACTATATTTTATTTTCCTCTTAAAAAAGAAGAAGCGTTTTAACAAAAGATCATTTGAAGAGGTGGAAGTATTTACATGATCACCCCAATTTGGTGTCATTGTAGCAGAGTATTCTTGTTTTCTTAGCAAATAAACAGTAAAATGAAGCACTGCCCTGTTTTCTGAGTGGAAGAAATCCATACTCAACTCAGCCTTTATGTTAGTATGGGGTCAGGGAAAGGTGAAGGGGTTATTATAACTGCATACTACTTTTCGGATGATCATTTTGATATTTAATTTTGGCATTCAACTTTATTTGCTCTTGAAATGTTAGCGTAAGATCTCAGTTAATTGATAATCTTTTCTGTTAATTTATGTAATATTTTAACTGTTAGTAAGTTACTTTAAAACTACTGACCTCACATACTTGGGAAACTTACAAATAGTTTGCTGCTTCACCCCATTGATGTTATTCTGTGCCAATACAGAATACCAATTTTGTATTGTTATTCTGTTATTCTGTACCAATATTCAGATACCATTACTCTGTTTTTGAGTCAACAGAATCCTAATATTTAGTTCTACTGTTCTATTGTATATTCTATTGTATTGTAGAATTGTATACAGTTCTATTGTATATTGATTCAAATAAGATTTTAAGATTCTTTTCAAGACTTAAAGAGTGGAAGCTGTAGTTGCCAATAAACTGTTTCGCAGACATGGCAGTTCTGCAATGAATATTCTACAGGACTTGTAGGAAGACTAGGCTTACCTCCCCCACCCCTCCACCAAGGGTGGGGGAACCCATCTCCACACAAAAAAGCCACGAACAGCCCAATCTGCTGTTTGTGAGGCCCCATTCTAAACGAACAGGTGGTCGTTGCAAGCCTCCTTCATTGCTGTTCATTGCTGTTTGTCAAGCCAGACAGTCTGGCACCTGCAATCAATTCCCTTGGCAACTTAGGCAGGGATTGTCTGAACTCCTGCTGTTGCCCTGGAAACACCAATCTAAGCCCAATTTAGCTTGATAGGCAGGTCTTCCTTTCAAGTGTGGAACTCCAAATTTGTTACAACAAGGGAGCAAAGAGCAGGGGGGAGGGGGGCTCCCAGCTCTGACTTTGCAGACAGTGGAAAGACAGTTGCTGTTGGCATTTTGATAGAGAGAGTGCACTGGAGCTTGAATTTTCATTGTGTGTGGTGGGATAGGGATCTACCCCTTCAAGTTCCAGGGCTGCCAGGCTCTGGGCCAAGCTATTATTTATTATTGGTACCTTTCCTGCTTCCTGCTCAGGTAAGGTTTCTGGGAGTGGTGCAGTAGGGATCTTGACTTGGATGATGGCTGGAGGAGAGCCTGCTGGCCCCCACAAACAGCCAACCATGAACATGTTCGTGAACAGGGCCATGTTCATGGTTGTTCGTGAGTCCCTGTTTGTGCCCATCGAACAACGAACATCATGTTTGTTTTTTTTCCTGTTCGTGCCCATCTCTAATCACAACATTACATAATAAAATGGTAAATACTTTAGAACTTAATTAAAGTTTATGATAAGTAATCATGCTTTCTTAGACCCCAACTGTCACTAAGGCACATAAAAATGTCACAACGACAGAAGTATATTGGGCATATTGCACTAAGGATATTTCAATAGTATCTGCTGACCTTAACCATGACTTTCTCCTAGCAATCTTTTCTCAACTCAATGTAGGGATGCCAACCTTCAGAGGAACCTGGACATCTTCCAGAATTACAACTAATCTCCAGGTGACAGAGATCAGCCCTCCTGGAGAAAATGGCTGCCTTGGAATGTGGACTCTATGGCATCACATCCCTGCTGAGGTCCTTCCCTTCCCCAAAGCCACGCTTCCCAGGCTTCAACCCCAAAATCTCCAGGACTTTCCTAACCCAGAGCTGGCAATCCTGGTTCAATGGGAGGAGAACAGGGCAGATGGGCAGGTCAGTAGGATTCATACAAGCTTATGATACAGTTGGAAGAAGGGGTGGTCCTGCATTAAGACAAGACAACAACTGTGGAGATCTGTCCTCTTGGCACAACACAGAGATACTCCATTCTCTTTTTCCCTTTATTATAAACAGGATGTATGATTTTTAAGTTCATAGAAACCCAGGGCTGGATTGAGGGGGGCAGGGAAAGTAGTCTGCCCTCGGTGCCACCAGGGAGGGGGCACCGGGAGCAGCTGCCAGCTGCCAGAGGGCGCAGGCAGCAGCGCAGGCAGCCCCCCCGCGCTGCCTTTCGCCTGCCCCACAGGACAAGAGGCGGACGGCTTGCCGCGCACCCCCCTGTCCTGCAGGGCAGGCAAAAGGCAGCGCGGGGGGCTGTGGGACCACCCGCAGCTGGCCACCCCCTGTCCTGTGGGGCAGGCGAATGCCGCGGGTGGCCACACTGCCTTTTGCCTGCCCTGCAGGGCAGGGGGGTGCGCGGCAAGCCGGATGCCCACTGTCCTGCGGTGCAGGCGAAAGCAGCGTGGGGGGCTGCAAGGCCGCCCGCACCAGTCGCCTGAGAGGAGGCGAATGGCTTCCCAGCCCCGCACACTGCCTTCGCCGTTCTGCCCTGCATGATGACATCACCGAAGTGATGTCATCACGCAGCGCGGGGAGCACGCGCTCGCGCAGTGGTCATCCTAGGGTTGCCCCAGGTGCCAGCAACTCTAGATCTGGTGCTGCAGAAACCTCTGCAGAAAGTTGCAGTGTACTAACCCTAAAAGATGTGACTAAATGGTTCTTTTCACAGCTGGTATAACTTCAGAATAGGAAATCTTGAAATATGTAGGTATTTATGAAAAGATGAACTCCTACAACTAACTGCAGTCCCACAAGGGCCAAACAGAGGTAATTTCTCATGAACAGCCCTAGCCTTGACTGAGGAAGGAACCACAGGATGTGTGTATGTGCTTGCTCTGACCCAAGATCTTTCAGTTACCTCTACTGTGCTGTGATGTTGAGGTAGTTCACTCAGGCAGCTTGCTGCAAAGATTATATTGTAGTACTACAATAGGCTAAGATTGTATCTTTGCAGTCCTCAAAATAATGCATTCTCTCTGCATTTTTTTAAACAACAACCCTGTGTCTTAGTTCAATAGTAATACTGCACACTGCAGACAGCTGAGGTGGGTAGGGGAATTGCTTTAGGACAACTAGTCAGTTTGTAAGTGAGATGAGAGTGAACCTCACAGCTCATACTCTCAGACATTACACTATATTAGGGTGTTACATGAAGATATAAAAATGTCTCTAGAGTGGCTTCCTTCGGAATACTCAAAGGACGGTTGTATTCACAGTATTGCTCAAATGACTTTCATTGAAAAGCAATTAAAAGCTCTGAAAATCTCATAACTCCTGGAGATGACATAACACCCATTAATTGCAATGTTCAGTGAGGTCACACCTGTGAATTATGAGGTGAATTCAGATTGTTATTCATAAATTATAATCATATTTTGAATGCTGCCTTTCTATTGATAAGGGGTAATATGATTACTTATATAGCTAGAAGTATCTACTAGTTGTATTGTCTACTATTATATGATTTCAAAGAAGAATATGGAAGTCCTTTATTCTGAATGACATAAAGCATCTCTTTATAGAAAATAAACACTTCTAAGCTGCCATATGAATAACTCATAATGCATACTAGTGTGATTATCCTGTGACAACCACACCTTGTGTTGAGTATAATTGCTCAATTATCTTGTGCTATATCAACCAGAAACAAACTCTCAGTTGGTCTAAAGAGAAAAAAAGCTCTAGAGCAAGGAGTATGCTCAGAAAGAAACTGCAACTGTACCTGGCGGGATTTGGCCTCTGCCTCCCTTACATGTACATGTATAATTTCATGGCTATTATTAGAGTCGTTGAATGGCTCTGTGCATATACATAATTTTCATCAAATATGTGTATTGTTATGTGTACGTACGATTAAATACACAAGTATATACAACTTCAAGATTTAGATAACAAAGCCCTATCTTTAGCAATTACGATCATCCTAGACCGTTAAAGGCAAGGGTGATTCAATCAGCACTCAAACCTATGATGACACATATGATCTGCATATGTGAAAATTAGCAGTAGGGCGGTTACAAATGAAGAACCATGCCTGATCTCCTCCCTCCTGCTCAGCTTATTTTAAATTTTAATAGAAACAAATCTTATAGTATAAAACTGACATAAGGTCACCTGTCTAGAACAGATTGCTGTGGAGCTGTTTTCTCACTACTCTGAGGAATAAAAGGGCAGAAACACCCTAAGGGGTTTTCCAAATGACCTCTTTAGTAAATAAAGTTATATCCTACATACAGAGTCCATGAGCTGTCTCTGTAGGATACAATGTACTTTTGGGGGGGACACAACATTGATTTAAACACTGTAAAAAAAAGAAGGCTGGAAGTTATGGGAAGATAAAGCCTGGATAACATAACAAAGATTAAAACAGTGTTCCAATTCATATTACTGTAGGCGTCAGCCATAGACACATCAAAGGTACACCCATTGGTGACATGAAAATTCATCTTTACATGCATAACTCACTCACTTTGTCTTGGAAAACTCTGCAAATTTATTTTACAAAGTGGAATGTATACAAAAAGATTCCTCTAGGGAACAGAAGAAAAATAGGGCTTTTCTTTGCATCTGTAATTTTAAGACTCTAAAACACATCAATTCAAAATTACCATCAAATTGTCTGAAATCAATTGTCACAAAGACATTTTCTTTCTCTTTCTCTCTCTCTTTCCCTCTCTCTCTCCCTTCTCTCTGTTATGGTTCTGTAGATTATTATTTTTTAACATCTTGGCACCTTGGCTCTGTAATTGGTTAAGAAATAATGTGCAAAACTAAAAAGTTAAGTTATAAAAAGGCGTTTTAAAACAAATGATTTGACAGCTGCAAATGCTGGATAACACCTAGATGCATTATAGAAACAGTGTGGATAATTACTTTTTTTTCCCAAAAGGAAAGGCTCCATGGACCAAGGTCCTATTTGAATTTCCCCACATCTCAGTTAATGTGCTGTAATCCAAATGCTGTTGTCACCTCAACCTAAGTCTCTTTATCATCCATACATCAGTAAGAATGATGGGCGACATCCCATGATTCTAGCAGTTTCCCTTTGAAGGATCCACATGTTAATTACTGCACTAATTATGGTTTTTGAATAACCAAATGAAGTAAGCAGTCTATGGGAGGTTCGGGCATAAACCTAAGACTGAGAAAATACTAGTTAGTACATTCATCAATGTAAACTGACACATTGAACATGCTTTAAAAAGTAGAGGAAGAACATTTTAAAAGACAAGCATCTTCAGTAATTAGGGTCCCACACCGGGAAAAAAGAAATGTTATTTCTTAATGGCAAGTGCATTTAAACTGTTATCTAAAGATGTGAAGGTAAGCCTGCTTAATTCACGGCTTCTTCTTTTGTTATTAGGAAAACATAATTGTTCCAAATAATTAGCACTAGAGTACATCACAAGCTGACAACAAAATTATAGAAATCTTCATATTCAGATCCGTCTAGCTGGCTATTAGGAACAGTTTCTGATCATAACCCATTAGCTGAAGTGCTGTGAGTTCTTGATTGCCACCAAATAACCTCAGATATCTGCTTAAGTTAACAGCCTCTATTTAGTCAAGAGTTTCCTTGACAGTAAAAATTGCTTGGAATTTTTACAGCTGCCACACAAAAGAATAGTATCAGATGCTGTATTCTTGGAAGATCTGGTGGTAAAACTAATTGGGAAATGTGGCTTGTTTAACCCTTAATATTCTAAATGAAAAGGACTAACAAGAATTTAGTTTGTGACTCTAATGGCCTTTCACATTTATTAAAAAATTAATATGAATGTCCCTACAGTGCTTCTTTTTGTGTTATTCTTACTAATTAAGGGGAAATTGGTTTGGGGAGCACAAAGCAGCTCTTTTTTGTTTCTCCCTTTAGCATTGATCAAGTAGTTCTATATTTTCCATTTAAATCAGTTCAAAATCTTTTTTTTTTGCACTTTCCTTTCGCACACATTTTACCAGTATAGACACACTGCAGGTAATTTATTTTTACATTGCTATCTAGCACTGCAAGGGCCAAGGTGGGGTAAACCCCACAAAGTTGTTCAACTTATTTGAAAAAAAAAACACTGAAAATGGATACATGCTGAATAAAAGCTGTATACACCTGAAAAGGGGGAGGAGGGAGAGAAAGGAGACTTCCCTTGATACACTGGGTAAAATTGAGTGGATTACTGATAATGTAATACATGGGAAATGAAAACTTGTTTAAATATCCTAACACTTCTGTTATCTTTAAAGCAATTTAAACCTACTTTTCAAAATATTTTTTAAGATAATAGCTTAGTTTATAAACCCACAAAGCTTTATGTCAAATCCCAGGAGGGATAACTTTGATTACTAGAGTAATTAATGATGCTGGATAGTAATATGGATTTTCTGTTAAGGTTTGAGTTGGAACTTAATTAGTCTCCACATTATGATCTGCTGATTAATTATGGATATTTAGTTATAAAGAGAGATGTTAATTATTAATCTAAAAAATCATCTAGTATAATTAACTAAACCCTAGGTGTCAGTTGTCCTTCGCCTTGTGGGTAATGTGTGCATGTATATCAGTGCATGCAACACATCCCAAAATCCTATAACTAGCACTCTTAGCAGACAAACTATTATGAATTAAAATAAACATGTTAAAAGCCCAATCAATCTCAAACTTACTTTTTAAAAAATTGTTTGTTTAAGTAAAATTTTGCCTGTTCTTACAACTGACTCCATGTAATGTTAGGGGGAAAAATGGGCTATAAAATAAATTCCAGTATGGGTTTTAACTCAGCATAATGTTGAAATCATGTCTTAATCTTAGAGCTGTAATGTTCTGTTGTGATTGATGGTCTTTGTCAGTTCCCATGTTAAGCTGCAGAATGAGCCTCAGTGTTGCTACAGATATCTTTATTTCCCAACCAGCTGCCTTTAGCAAAGCCAAAGAAATATTAAAGCAGAACCACTAATTAGCATAATACGGTAATTCACTTATAGCACAAAATCACCTTAGGTTTTTTTTTAAGTCATGCTTTCATTTTCTCATTTTGCTCTGATTTGTGTGGAACAAAATCTGTTATCACAAAGGAGGAGGGGGCTGAGATTAGAAAAAAAGGGTTAAACTTGGAAAGCGTCATCAGCATTTCAATATCCTGGAATTTACCCTAGTAACACAGACTCTGAACAGGGATCTGTTTACATTATCTCTAGGATCATCTTGACAATATTTATTCTCTATTTACCTAAATGAGGCAATATGATGATATTTATTGCTCAGAATGGCTAAATATAGACTTTTCCTGAGCTCTCAGTACCATAGTGGGAGGTTTTGCTCTAATCTACATCTCTAAACTGACAAGCTGGAGAATTCCTAATGAATGCCTCTTTTCATCTGGATGTCTGTGTGTATTTGACAGTATAAATATTTAGCAATATCGGAGTCAGCTTGTGATTTTACCCAGATGGACTGACTGATGCTTTGGCTTGATGCTGCCAAAGACAATCCGTGTCGTTATATAAGGCAATTCGCTCTTACTTACTTCCTAAGAAGCAATTAGGTGGCCAAAGGCAGCAACCCAAAAATAGTGAAAATACTTCTGGCATCAGCTGACAACTCAGAGAGATAAATAAAATATGGTACTTAAATTATTACCACTTTGCTTTCATGAATCATGGGATTAAAGCTTTCACTTCCAAAAGTACATATAAATTGTAGGGTTTCTTCTGCCTGTAATTTGCAAGAAACTGAAGTTTAAGTACTAGCTAATCAGTCAACTCACATTCACCTTGGGAAACATACCACCTTTGTTTGTCATTTTCGTGAACTGCATGCCTAAGCATCAATAATATTGGGGAGACTGTTTGTTATTGCAGTGTACTTAAATATTTGTAATAGGCTTATTATTTGGATTCAAACCTCCATATAGATATTGAAGACATATTGAAGAAAAACTCCAGAAATACATCATATATAATTTTGGTCACCATGCAACTCCTGAATTTGAGGTTTAAACAAAGAAGAACAGAGGTCTCCATGTGTATATTATTCTTCCACCCTTGTTCCATTAAAAATTGTATGCTGACCACATTGTAAACATAACCAAGAAATGACCAAAAAAATTCTGCAATAGGAACCTCTGGCGACCAGTGGCATCCAGTCCATAATCTGGTATATGGTAAATTCAGCAAGATCTTATTTCTAGACATTGAATGTGAGCTTTACTTTAGCCACACACTCCTTATATGCCTCAGTTTTACTGAAGCAAAAATACTTGCCATGGTTCTAGAAGGTGTTTTTCATACATGTTAATATGGAAAGATATGTCTCTGTGTAGGAATGAAGGGCAATAATCTCAAACAGTTATGGCAAGAGTGACATTCACATTTCTCAGCCATCCCCTATCCCCTTTGAGGTTTTTTTGTTTTCTATAAACTCATCACAGGCTTTCTGTAACCCATGAAATAAGCCAGGAGAAAGGGCAAATAAGATATTCTTCTTCTTGACACTAACACCTATAGATCCTACTGTACAATGATTCTGCTTCCCATCACAAAACATCTCAGCTAACAGAATTCTCAAATCCAAGTAAGTTCTTAATGCATTCTGCAGGCAAGTGGAAACAACGCCCATGCTCAAGAAGCTCCTGGTGGAATTTTCAAGCTAAAATATACAACTACTGCAAGCACAACAGTCATCAGCGGTGAGGCTATGACACCTTTTTATTCGATAGCACTTTGAAGTTCTTTTAAATTGTAGTATTCTCAAATGTGCTAGCTGCTATGGAGAAATAAATGTATGCTATTTACTGTTTATTGAATATAATCATGAATAAATGTGTTATTGACTGAATATAGCGCGCTGGGCCTTTAGTACAATTCAGCGGCTTACGTTCATTCAGTCATTACATATACAGTAGAGATGGGCACGGAACAGAAAAAAAACGAAGGAAAAAGAGCACCCTTTTCCAGGAACCTCCCCCAGTCCCCAGTAAGAAAAGGAAGAAAGAGAAAAGAGGATTTTAGTGCCTTCCCAAGAAGCAAGAAGTGGCCACAGATCCTCTCCTAGCAAAACAGCCAGCCAGGCAGCCAGCAAGCTCTCTACAACCCACTCAGGAGAAAAATGAAACCAGGTCACATGACTTTCTGTATTTATAGAAAAAGCCAAGATTAGAACAACACAGGAGCACTCTGGTTGGGAGAAAAAGGTGCCTAACATGGTTTTGGAGGAAGAGATTGGTGTTACCGTGGCTGCTGAAGACCCATCTCCTCAGTTGCCTTAGAGATCCTAACACTCCCCCCCTTTCCCTGGCTGAATTGGCCAGACATGGGAGCTCTCTACTTGCCAAAGACAGCTGCCAATCAAATGTGGAGGCTTCAGATTGGGGGCAACCTGAAGACTGCCACCGTTGCCTGGGTGATGGAATGGGTTGCTGGGTGTGTTGCTGTTAAAACCAGGAAAACGGAACAGTAGGAAAGTTAGTTTGTTCCTTAAAAATGTGGCTACTCGGAACGCGTTTCTTTAAAAACAAACCAGCCGTTCTGAACAGAATTATGTTCCGTGGTTTGTTTTCTGCCCATCTCTAATACACAGACTTCAATTAAGCATAACTGAATAAATTTGTTCTGTCTATTAATGTAGTTATTATTTGGTTGAATGACAGGTTGCTGCTAAACAATGTGAAGTTATGACAGAGAAAGGTTAAGGTTGCCAACCTCCAGGTGATGCCTGAAGAGCCCCCAGAATTACAACTAACCTCCAGACCACAGAGATCAGTTCCTCTGGAGAAAATGTCAGACTTGGAGAGCAGGCTCTATTATCCCCTCTGCAAACTTCACCCTCTCCAGGCTCCACTTCCAAATCTCCATGAATTTCCCAATCTGGGGTTGGAAACTCTAAGAAAGGGCAATGGGCAGAAAGAAATCAGAAGCAGGCATGAGAGGGCCTGTAGAAATTAGCAGCACTAGAGTATGGAGTACACAGAGTTGCCAGCCTCCAGGTAGGGGCTGGAGATCTCCCAGAATTACAACTCATCTCCAGGCAACAGAAATCAGTTCCCCTAGAGAAAATGGCTGATTTGGGGTATAATTCTCTATGGCATTGTACCCTGCTGGGGTCCCTCCCCTCCCCAAACCCTGCCCTCTCCAGGCTCCGTCCCCAACATCTCCAGGAATTTCACAACCTCGAGCTGGCAACCCTAGGAGTACAGGAGGGTTAAAAACAGACCAATTTGGCTAAATAGGGAGTTACTAAAATTTCTGAAATGTGCATCCCACTTCCTATTAGTTGCATAAATAATCTGATAAACTTATGTCTTGGAACCCACTGAACTCTGAAAAGACAGAATAAAAGGCACTTGGGATTGCAAGAAGGAAGGTGTCTACTTAGGAGAAATGACAAAACCTGGGAATGGGGATTATAGGAAAAAGGAGAACAGTTTTAGAACTGTGAAAGAAGCTTAATGAGGCAGATCTGGGGCTAGAGGGAAGCTAATGAGGGTCATGGGCGGGAGTGACTGGGAGCATGGGCGTAAGATAGGAGCAGATATGAGAGGAACTGAAGGACTGTAACAGAGAGGCAGGGCCAATAAGGCTGAGTCTCTTTGCCCAGATAGTTATCCTGCACATGCGCCATCTGACTGACAGGCAGCCTATTGGACAGGAAAAAAATGGATGTCTTTGATCTACAATTTTATTATAGCATAAGCTTTCGAGAATCAAGTTCTCTTCATCAGATGCCTGATCAAAACTGGGCAGATACAGAAGAGGAGGGGGAAAGAGAGAGAAAAGGGAGGGGGCATAAATCACAAGAAGACAGAATGCAATTAGCATAGAGGCAATCAAAACATTCCTTTGCTTGGAAATGTAAACATCTCCTTTTGGTGTGCAGTCAGTTTGTAGCAGTGAAGGTATCCAATTCCTATGTAGTATAAGCCTTCGGTAACCACAGCTCTCCCTGCCAGTTGCATCTGACAAAGAGAACTGTGGTCCCCGAAAGCTCACACCAGGCGTCACTGGGCTCCCCCAGATCACGCCTCTGTAAAGAGAATCTGTTACCTGTGGTAATGTGATAACCATTCATAGTCTCTATTCAGTCCCCGCTTGACCCCCAATCTTAAACGACTTCTCACTTACAATCATGAATCGGCCAGCAGAGTCACCAGCACAGGTACCAAGCCCTGCAACAGACCCAGATGCCAGCTCTGCCCCTATATCTACCCAGGGAATACAATTACAGGACCCAATGGCATCAACTACACTGTCTCTGGCTCTTACAGCTGCTCATCCTCCAATCTGATATATGCCCTCATGTGCCAACAATGTCCTTCTGCTCTGTACATTGGACAAACCAGCCAACCTCTACGCAAAAGAATAAATGGACACAAATCTGACATTAGAAATGGAAACGTCCAAAAACCAGTGGGAGAACACTTCAATCTACCAGGACATTCCACCAAAGACTTAAAGGTCGCTGTGGTTCAACAGAAACCTTTCAAAAACAAAATCCAACGGGAGGCTGCTGAATTGGAATTCATATGCAAATTTTACTCTGTCAAGCGGGGACTGAATAGAGACTATGAATGGTTATCACATTACCACAGGTAACAGATTCTCTTTACAGAGGTGTGATCTGGGGGAGCCCAGTGACGCCTGGTGTGAGCTTTCGGGGACCACAGTTCTCTTTGTCAGATGCAACTGGCAGGGAGAGCTGTGGTTACCGAAGGCTTATACTACATAGGAATTGGATACCTTCACTGCTACAAACTGACTGCACACCAAAAGGAGATGTTTACATTTCCAAGCAAAGGAATGTTTTGATTGCCTCTATGCTAATTGCATTCTGTCTTCTTGTGATTTATGCCCCCTCCCTTTTCTCTCTCTTTCCCCCTCCTCTTCTGTATCTGCCCAGTTTTGATCAGGCATCTGATGAAGAGAACTTGATTCTCGAAAGCTTATGCTATAATAAAATTGGTTAGTCTTAAAGGTGCTACTGGACTCTTTTTGATTTTGCTACTACAGACTAACACGGCTAACTCCTCTGGATCTTTGATCTACAATGTAAATCATGCATGAGTATTGTAATTGCTCTAGGAAAGCAAGTTTTCAAGTTTCTTCTACAGGCTATTGAAAAGGCTAGAGTGAGAAATTAGTAGGTCTGATATAGCAACATGTTGTGTAAACTACATTGTTTTACAAAATATGCCATCAGGAAAAAATGCATTAGGTCTAATAAGGCAAAATGATGTGATTCATTGCTTAATTTCAGGGTACCAGGCTATAAAGTATATCAAGTCTGCCACCACTAATTTTTGCAGTAGCGTGCTATATGAAAAATGAAATGTCCAAGTGGCTACAAGTGAAAAGCTTCCATTTTTCTTCTGTGAATGAATATTACTTACTCTAATGATGTATAATAGCCTCCAACTACATTTAACCTGTGTATAAAATGGCAGCACAAACTGTTTACCTAGAGTTATGAAGAAGAAAATAGCAAATCAAGCAAAGGAATCTGGAGTGTGTGTACATTAACCTCCCACATGCCAACATAATTTCCCCCTACAGATGATCTATAACATTGTCTCCATAGCACATTTATTTATTTATTTTTGCATTGCGCATAATAGTTTAAGCTTCAAGTATCTAATGTGTCAAAGCATGTGTGATAAATTGATGCCAAAATGTAGCTAATTAATAAGTCTGATGTTGTTTAGAGTTAAACAGATGCTGTTTCAACTGCAGCTATTAAAATATAATTATACCCTATATTCCTCAAATGTACAGGTATGATATAAATTAAAACAAATTAAAGGGGAAAATATAATAATGCCCTGTGATTTTTTAAAAAAGAAGCGTATATTTAAATACATAGCCTTAACTATATAGAAATGTAGCATATGAATTAATGTGATCAAGAAAAAGGCAGCAACGAAGGGAACATGTAGACTGCATTTGGTTTTGTCTCTGGTTCGCAACAATCAACCTTTAAGCTCAGTTAAAGCAATATTTGGCTATTGGATACAATTATAGATATGATTTCTATGGTAGCAGTAATTCTGGGTTCCAAAGCACAGTAAACATAACAGTGCTAGTAGCTTATGGTACATGTAGAGAGCACAACCATTTGACCAGTTTTGTCTCTCTTGCTGGGGAAACAAGTACTTATCACACTCTTTCCTTTTCCATTGTTTGAATCTGACATATCTAGAGGGAACCAACTGACAGGGGGGGAAAACTGAAGTTAAAAAATTCTATCATTTTTGAAGTAAAGTTTTGGAGAATCTGATTAGGTCTCACACTGCAATACCAGGTATTCAGTTTTTGCCAAAGGGCCAGCTATTATTATTAACATCATTTGTCTGAATCATTACTCTGCACCTTGGTTCAGCAAACACTATGAAGATGGCATGGTAATAAATGACCGCAGGATTCTTTCCTGCTTCGGCCTGTTTTTATCTGCCACCTCTCTACCGTCAGCTCCATCTTTCTGAACCTCTCTGAATCCCCAACAGGGACGGGGCATCTATTTGTTTTCCACTAGGTTACCACACTGTCTATTGTTGTTTGCACTAAAGGGTACAAATTCAATTCATTCTTGTGACATAAAAGCTCTGATACAGTAAATTTTTTTGCCCAAGAGAAAACACAAACAAAGTTGCTGAATACAGGCTATGTGAACTGCTTGCATGTATATGACGGAGACTTCCAAGACAGCTTTACTTACTGAATGCTGGGGTTTTTTCCCCCTGGCACAACAAATAGACCATTCTAAACTTATATTAACCTTTGCAAATTGGCACTCAGTGAAGAACAGTGAAAACAGTTAAACTACAAAACCTACTAGAGCAGTACATATTTGTATGAATAGGGGACCAAATAACAGACTGAAAAGTACAATACCCAGTCGGAGCCAACCAGGAAACCAACCACTTCTTCAAGTACAAAAGATTATTTGCTTGGTATGGTGTGGAATAAGATAGAGGTGACTATCTGCAATGGAGAAGAGAATATAAAAACTTTCAAAACTAGGATGGCAATGGTGGAATGGAATCAGACCTGACTCAAGTTATTTCTCTGCCAACTGAATACAGCAGTTAATTTGCTGTAACTACAAAATATGGAATAAATAATTAGTCTATCATCTAAATGAGTCATCAAAGTGAACAAACTTGATAGTATTCCTGTGTTTCACACATCACAAGGAAAGGATTAATTTCAAAAACTAAGTGGCTTTATGCATACATCTTAGTTGAATGATAAAACAGAAGTTCTTTCCACACAACCAGAAATGAACTTGAGGAAACACAATGTACTTCATAATACAGGCAATCTCTTAAAAGCTGTCTCAGTTCCAAATACGTTACCTAAGCCCTTTCTCCTTATGACATGCTAAGAATGCAGGTTAAATTAGGAACTCTGTTCACAACAATACATTTTAATGTCCCAATACAACACTTGATACCCTGGAGAATTTAAGATACATAAATGCATTTAAGAAGCATATCTCCACTGCCAAGGGCAACAGCCCCCACCCCCACCTGGATATACTGCTAAGAAGCAGCAAAATTGGTAAATCAAAGAAAAATGCCAGTTTCTAGCACACCCCATCCAACCCTTATTAATACTTAAAATAAACTTCATCAGAAATCCTATAATGTTTACAGTTCCTTGGACATAACCTGATGTATGGTATTCTCCTCATTCCTGCTGGAAGTTAAGAAGTTATCACTTGGAAATCACTGGCTAATCTAGCTTGTGCTAAGATGGATTTTTAATGAAAGTTTAATGAATGATAAATACTTGTTTCTTGATAAATGTTTAATTATGGCAATAATTACCAACTGCTGAAAACTACTGTTGTGTTAATAATGGCATTTTAGTATAGAAGCAGTTCCATGAGTCATGGAGCTGTTAAAGATCAGAATTCCATCTGTTTAACACAAACTAGCAAAACAAAAGGAAACTAATTAATAATTTGACAAATTACCCCATATTCTTTTAAAATTATTCCTTTTTGTGAAAAGTGAATCCATCAATTCTCTTTTCAATAAGGAAACTGAAACTATCTTGGGAGAAAAGATATGATTAGTATATCATATCGAGCCATTGTGGTATAGTACAGTGGCTAGAGTATTGAACTAGGATCTGGAAGACCCAGGATTGAATTCCTGCTCTTCCATGAAAGTTTGCTTGGGCAGTCACATTAGCTAAGCCTAACCTACCTCAGAGGGTTGTTGTGAGGAGAAAATGGGTGAAAGAAATGATGTAAGCCACTACAGGTCCCTCACTGGGGTATCAATGAAGTAAAGAAAATATATAAAAATAATATATCAGTAGTGGTGATCTATGTTCCTAAGCCTTGAGTGGCATGAAAAAATGTCTACATGCCCAAGAATCAAGGCTCTTTTTGAGGGGGAATGCTCTGGAACACTGTTCCGGAAGCTCTAGAATCTGCCCACGTGATTCCTTCCTCCTTCGGCCCTGTGGGCTCTGCAAAGGAGGCTAAGCTGCTTTGAGTTTATTCTGTTTTCTTGAGTGTGAGAGAGCACAAGCAGACGTTGCTCGGGCCTGGCACTGGCTCTGCAGAGGAGGCTTAGCTAATTCATTCTGCTTTCCCCCCCATTCCAGAGTGAGTGAGTGAGTGTGTCCGTGAGTGAGAGAGCTGGGAACCAGCACAAGCTCTGCAGAGGAGGTTTAGCTGCTTTGAGTTCATTCTGCTTTTTTCATTCGTGAGAAAGAGAAAGAGAGCAAACAGAGCTGCTGGGGCTGCCTCTGCAGAGGAGGTTTAGCTGCTTTGAGTTCATTCTGCTTTCATTTCATTCAGGGGTTTCTGTGTGTGTGCTGTTTGAATTCTTTCTGTTTTATTTTCATTGGGGGAGTGGGTGGATGGGGCTGTGTGTGTGTGTGTGTGTGTGTGTGTGTGTGTGTGTGTGTGCATGTGTGTGTGCTGCTTTGAGTTCATTCTGCTTTCTTTTCATGGGAGTGTGGGAGCTGTGGGGGGCTGTGTGTGTGTAGCTTTCATTCTTTTGTTGACTGAAGTTGACATTGTTATGGTTCCCACAGCTTTTGAATGCAGATTGGTTCTGTGTTAGTTAAATACATCAGTTATGGTTATTTGTATTAGTTAAAATATCAGTTAGGGTTATTCTAGTTTTATGCTAGGAATGGATAGCTGTGTCCAAGTCACAGAAGGCTTTCATCAATATATTCATCAGCATATAGGTGTTCTTATGTCTTAATAGTTGTAACTCAAATGGTTTTCCCCACCCGCAGCTGATTAACATCACTGAAATTGGAGTGGACATATGGGTGATAAGGAAGTGTTTATGAATATTGTTTGTCTGGGACATTGGAATATTTATGAGCATTTCACAATGTCACAACGGCTTAGCCATTGGTAAGGTAGAGTTGGCAGGCAACAAAAAAAGCCATTTTAAACTAAGTATAACTCTAATGCAGCTAAAATTGAGTATCTAATTTTGAATTGCTCCAGTAAAGCAAAACCCTCCCTGAAAATCTGAAAATTCAATATTCATTAGATTAGGGATTTCAGACTCTGTGGAATTTTGAGAAAGAGTTTTAGAATTTTTTTTCTATGCTGGCAGAGGGAATTTGTTAGAATTTAGATTTGTGAGATGGATTTTGGATTTTTAGAAGCCCCTTCCTTCTTGCATATTTTAAAATATGATTCCAAAGAAATGAAATGTTTGGGAAAGGGAATGGAAGATTTCACTTTTTGTAGAGGATACAGAAAGGAAAAAAAATCTTTCTCATAATAGTGTAATTTTCCAAGCTTACTAACATTCCAAGCTTACTAAGCAGCATCACTTCCGGGAGTGACATCACTTCCAGAAGTGATGTTATTACGCATTTCTGGGTGCATGTGTGATCATAGAGATTTGCACCACTTAGTTTCCCAGAAAAAAGCCCTGCCAAGAGTAATCAGACACACAATAGGTTCACCTATTTCCATTCCTCAATGGCAGACCCTATGTCTAATTTGTTCTTTCTGACCCAACACATTCAGAATCATAGTCAGAAATTTTACATTGCGGATGCAGAGACCTGAGTAAAATTGAGGATGACAATCTTTGTTCAACTAAAAATAGGCAGGGTGGCTAAAGGAGCAGTTGTGGTGGCTAAAGGAATAGTTGGGTTGTGGGCCTTTATGGGCTACTCTGTAGCTACAGGCCTGAATGCATTTACCTTCCTACTATCATAATACTTACTGTCCCTCTTCCTCAGATCCTCAAGGATGCCCTGTCTATATATTGCAAAGATCACAATGCTGTTATTTAAAACCAGATTCTTCAGTTTGTAATGTGTGGCAGGATTAGAGCTAGCAGCTCTCTGGTGAGGATCGGAGATCCTCCAGTCACAGTTTCCACCACCTCTCAGCTGACTGGCGGTGGGGGAAATGAATGTGGGAATGGTCCTAGGAATTCCATAATGCGCTCAAGAATACTTCTACCTTGATCTGGGGCCAATTGAGGCCCGATTTTTACCAAACCAGCTCACACAGGATATGATGTTCCCTTCTCCTCTTTCCCTCTTTGTCCTTAAACAGCTGAAATGGCACCAGAGGCATTTTTAAAATTCAAAAGTAATTATTTTATTTATTTTAGAGGGGAAAGGTCAGGTGAAATCAGGGGTTGAAAATTTCTGAAGTAATTCAACATAGAAATGTTTGAGGAAAAACCAGAACATGTACAGACTTTAGTTCTTATGTTCTTCACAGATACTTAAATTCTTATGTCTAGAGGCTTCTGTTCCCTTATTTCCCCGAAACACTCTAGTACACTTTCTTTTAGGAGTCTCTTTCTCTTTTGGGTTTAAGAATGCTGGTACCCACTTTCTAGTACCCCACCCCTTCTATTCAAACCATTGATTCTCTTTCTCTTTGGGGTTTAAGAATGCGGGTACCCAGTTTCTAGTACCTCCACCCAGGGTTTTTTTCTGGGAAAAGAGGTGGTGGAACTCAGTGGGTTGCCCTCAGAGAAAATGGTCACATGGCTGGTGGCCCCGCCCCCTGGTCTCCAGACAGAGGGGAGTTTAGATTGCCCGCCGCACCGCGTGCGGAGAGCAATCTAAGCCCCCCTCTGTCTGGAGATCAGGGGGCGGGGCCACCAGCCATGTGACCATTTTCAAGAGGTTCCAGAACTCCGTTCCCCCGCGTTCCCCCTGAAACGCGGAGAGCAATCTAAGCTCCCCTCTGTCTGGAGATCAGGGGGCGGGGCCACCAGCCATGTGACCATTTTCAAGAGGTTCCAGAACTCCGTTCCCCCGCGTTCCCCCTGAAAAAAGCCCTGCCCCCACCCCTTACACCAGTGCTTTCTGAAGGCAGTTTCCCACCACAGTCAACCAGGAATTTCTTCACTCTCCAGAGCTACTTTCCTATTTGATTGGGTAGGGAAACTCTCCTCTCCTTAGATGGCCAGAATGGAAGTCTGCACCTACTTCCCAAACTTCCTTGTCAACTTTTCCCCAATTCTCTTGTTGGTGTTAAATGGTTCTTCATTACGACTCTGTCTCCCAACTGTTCACACTTGATTCCTCTCAGCTAGGTCTGAAAACAGACCCTCCTCTTTCCAGCTCATGCAACCCAATCAGACTCCTTGGAGTAGCCTGTCATGCAAAGCTGTCTGTGTCTGTGAGGGATTAACCCTTAACGGTCCTTGAGCTGTTTGTACAGCACTTCTAGGCATTTAAAAAGTGCAGTCTATCACATGTGACCTGTTGCTTCTGTTTCACACCAGGAATTACATCATCCCTGGCATGATGTGGAAAAGTCCTCTCATTCTGCTTCCTCCATGATCCCCTGTCCCCAGCCTCCATGCCCAGGGAACCTGGCAACCCTATTCTGGATGAAGTGAAAAGAAGGAAGTCAGGAGAAGTCTTCTTTCTACCCTAGTGAATTTGTTCACAAGGGATCTCCTTATGAATGTACATTTAAATTATTTTGCTGTGTAAGAGCCCCAAGTGAAATGATGACACAGCCACATGTGGGGCATCAAGCACAAGTTGGCTACCTTCATACAAATAAACTGAAATCATTGCGCAATTAAAAGGAGAAAAGCACAAACTTAAGAGCACATAGTGCAGTTTCTGTTTCTTTCTAGCATACATATATGCACACACACATACTTTTCCTGAATAAATCACATTAATAAAGGGATTTATACTGTCTCTGGTTTGTGTTAGTGGTTACAATAAACATGGGTTTGTTTTTTTTAAGTTACACACAGGTACAGTGTACTCTTACATACAGTCACAAAGAAACTTCAGTAAGTTTGGCAAATACATTAATTATTTTTAAAAAGTAAGTGTTCTAGTTTTTATGACTACTGAAAACATCTTGAAAATGATCAAAACTATAAGCCTAATCAACTGTCCAATTCTATCATGCATTCTTAATTTATGTGCCCTTCAAACAATTCTGAATTCCAGTTTTGAATGTGAGATTAGCAGTATCAGGACTGTTGGCTATGCCAGCTGCTTTGTAACATTCAATGGGAGGATATTTCACCTTTCCTGCTACAGCAAGAAATACACCATGAAAATAAAAAGCCTCGCACAAAGTAAGACATATGGGTCATATGAATCAATTACAGTTCATACATATGAGGATGGTTTTCTCTGTTTCAAGAGCACTAGTAATCCACCATGACCTTTTTGCTTTAATACAAGTACAGATGAAGACCATTTCCCTACATTGCTACCAAATGTTGAACATCAAACTACTGGAATTAAAGCTATCTTCAAGCAACCAAAACACATAAATTTTACAAAACATGAACTTGAGTTAGTTTCTGTTGCTAGCTGAGCATATATTTACAAGGTAAAATTTTCATTTGTTGAGCTTTCATTTGCAATTAACAGATTACCCTCTTGTTGACATACTTTTGAAAAAAGCATTCAAAGAACACATACAATGTGCCAGTGAGCTCTAGCCTTCTGCCAGCCATATTCATTTAACATTTATAGTCCTTCATTGTTTGTGATGACTTAATCTGAAGCCTAGTTTCACCTTGAAAGCAGTTGACATAACCAGCTGTGATGGAGTTCACTTTAAAGAAGTTTTCCTTAGTGCAGCACTCAGAGAGATGAAAGGGAAGGAGTTAACAACTGTTTGGATTGAGGACTTGACTGACAGGCTGCTCCGTCCTTTCTCTGATTGGCCAGCCAGAACCAGCCCTCAGGATGAGTTGGTGCTGCCAAGATTTTGAGTTCATCCAGGAGTTCAGTTGACTGTGTCATAGAGTTTGACAAGGAGGGTCAGACAGGTTCCTTCTGAAGTGAAGGTAAGGAAAACATTTGCCTTAAGTGTAACAACCTTGTCTTAAAAAAGACTTTTAGTTAAGGATTCCAAGTTAAAAGCCAGTACAAGTTTAAACTTGTTTACACAGCCAAGCTAGATCTGGTTGTGTGTGTTTGGCAGTGTGAGTGGGTAGCAGCAGCAGCAACAACCTTTTATTGGCATTCAATAAAAACAATTTACATCAAGCTGGGCAGAAACCAAAATACGATGGAGACTCCCCTCCAAGCCAAAGTGAATAGAGTTATGTCATCTTAAGTGAAAAATAATTCCTGGCCAGGGTCTAGAAGGGGGTTCATATCTAAGGAGGACCCTGGATCTGTTTGTAAAGGGAAAACAGTGTTGAACTAAGTCAGGACACCTGAATTGTAAAGGGAAATCTGTGAAGACATATTGTTGCTTTAATCAAAGTATTAAACACAAACCCTCTCTCTCTTAAGGACTGTAAACATTGAAATTATGCTGCTTGAAAACTATTTTGCCTATTACTTTTAAAGTATTCTATTCTACCAACACATTTTACCTCAGTAATTTCATCCCCTGACTTCCCATATTCCATTGCTGCCTGTTCAATAGTTGCTGTTCCTTTTGAGAGTTATTCAGCCTCTAGTGCCATTTAATATAAAGAAGTGGTCTCCTGCTTTTCCCCATCAAGTTTCTCAGCTGGGCTAAAAAGTCACAAATATAACTGCTTATCAGGGTGAGACAAAAAGAATGTTATAGCTATAAACAGAGATATGCTCCTTCGGGCTGCTCAGCCATAGCAAGCAAACTTAGATTTTGGTGGGAAAATTTGCCTCAGCGTGGGGGAGTGAAGGGTGTGTGTGTCTGTCATACCAGGATTAAAACATAGGACCAGATACAGATGGGGGGATTTTTCTGTAGACCTGAAGGAAACCTGGTTAGCAGCAAAATCCAAAAATAAAAAAGTGGACATTAACCTGCTCAACAGAAATTTTGAAAATTCACAACAAGATCTGAGAGATCTCAAGGGTGGGTAGCAGAAGGAAGTTTGGAATGGAAAGTATGCCCTGCTGCACGCTTTCTGTTCTATCCTCTGCCACCACCAATGATCAGCTGAAGTTATTTTCCCCTTCAACCTCCCATGAGCTGACTGGAGAAAGTGGTCACAAGAGGCAATTCTCCCCCCATTCAGCTAATTACTTGCTGAAGGCACAGAGTTCAATCAGCTGAGTGTGGGATGGCTAGAAACCAACAGGGAAGAGATGAAAGGAAGCAACTGCGGTAGTAGTGGGACAAGGAGATGAGGAGAACACAGTAGTAGAGAGACAGAGGTGGCAGTGCCAGAAAGGCAACAGGTAAGAAAAAGAGAAGCAGATGGTGGTAGTGGCAGGTAGAAGAAAGAAGGGAGGATCCCCCATCATCTCACTGCTGGCAGCATGGGAGGCTTGGAGTGGAAAGCATATAGAACATGCAAAATTACACAGAAATAAACCAATCTGGTTCTTCTAGATAAATGAAATTTAAAATATAACAGTTAAATTTGTAGTAATATTTCTTTCATTTCTTGCCATTATGGAAAGACCTATCCCCACCAGTATCCTGGGGGTTGCCAGCCAAGGGAAGGCTGGTATACAACAGAGAAAAGCGAGGAGGCAGCAAATGTGGCTGCCAAGGCTGGCAACTTTAACCCTAACCAGTCCCCAATGAAGTCTAGACAGTTCATAGTCTGGACAGAGCAACAGAATCCTGGATGGAGGACCAGAGGTCTTGGGAGCCAGATCCAGAAATGGCTAGTACTTGACTAGGGTGATTGGGGTGGGGATGACATGCTTTGCTGCAGGTTTATTTATTTATTTATATTCCGCCTTTCTCACTGAGACTCGAGGTGGATTACATAGTGTGGGATTAGTACAATCAGTGGCAAGGACAAGGGCAGGCATTTCCATACAATGTCAAGAACATTTCGTAAACAATGTCATAGGGAAATGAATACAGTGTCAAGAATATTTCCATAAACAATGTCATGGGGTAAATGAATATAAGTTTACAAAGACATAGTATTAGCAAGGATACATTATGGGGTTGAGGAATTGCTGAAACAGAACATAAGCAATTCTACGACTTACATTAAACGACATAAAGCACAGATAGTATATAGTACATATTTAAAGCAACAGATAAAATGTAAGGCAACATAATGGTGAAATCTATGGTTTCAAACTCATTAGCAGAACATCTGGGACACCTTTCCTGCAATACCACCCCCTTAGGTCAGAAAAAGGCCTTTTTGAATAATTCAGTTTTCCATTGTTTGCGGGAAGCCAGGAGTGTGGGGGCTCTCCTGACCTCCTCAGGCAGGCCATTACTTAGGGTAGGAGACACCACAGAGAAAGCCCCTGTGTGGGCTGATGTTGATTTCACCCATGTACAGGCTGGCACCTGCAAGAGACCCTGTTCAGATAAGCGAAGCTGCTGTGGAGGGACATAGGGAGGGAGGTGGTCCCGTAGGTATGCTGGACCAAGGCCGTGAAGAGCTTTATATGTAACAACCAATACCTTGAACTGAGCATGGTAACTGATAGGTAGCGAATGGAGTGACTGTAGGATGGGAGTGATGTTCAAGCTCCTGCTTGCTTCTGATAATAGTTGAGCTGCAGCATTTTGCATCAATTGGAGCCTCCTAGTTAACTCAGATGGGAGACCAATGTATAATGCATTACAATAGTCAAGTTTTGATGTTACCATAGCATGGATCCAGGTGGCCAGGTCAGCTGGGTTGAGATAAGAAGCCATCTTCCAGGCTAGAATGAGATTGTAAAAAGCATTTTTTGCAGCTGCCTTAACTTGTTTTTCTAGTAGTAGCACTGGATCCGGTATAACCCCTAGGCTCTTAACCAAGTCTGCAAGGGTCAAACAAACTCCATTGGAAGTGGGGAGTACAATGTTTTTCAAGATCTCTGACTTCCCAACAAGCATCACTTCAGTCTTGTCTGGGTTCAATTTTAATTTGTTTGTTTTCAGCCATTTCACTACAGCTGTCAGGCAGCGATCTACGATTCCAACTGCATCCTGTGCGGACCTGGATAGTGAGATACAGAGTTGGGTATCATCTACATATTGATGACATCCAACTCCATAGCTGTGGATGAGTTCTCCTAAAGGTTTTACGTAGGAGTTGAATAACACGGGAGATAAGATTGTGCCCTGCGGGACTCCACAAGGTAGTTCCCATTCTGGAGACAGCTGATCTCTGATGGCAACCCTCTGAGTCTGTTCCATGAGAAACAATTTGAACCATTCCAAGGCACATCCTTCGATGCCCACTTCTGTTTCTAAACGCTTCAACAGGATGGCATGATCTACTGTGTCAAAGGCTGCAGACAGATCCAGGAGGAGCAGTAAGGAGGCATGGCCTTTGTCTATATTCAGACGGAGATCATCCACTAATGCTACTAGTGCTATCTCTGTCCCATGCCCTGATGCGAATCCAGACTGGAAATGGTTTAGAATGCTAGAGTTTTCCAAGAAGATCTGGAGTTGGTCAGCTACTGCTCTCTCAATCACTTTGCCTAGAAAGAAAGGAAGAACCGTATCCCACAGGCCTGGCTGCAATGTAGGGGCATAAAGAACCCATCCCAATGAGTAGGTCAAGCTCCTGGCTTGGGACTTAAGTCAGGTAGCCGGGCAGAGTCTAGAGTTAGATTAGGAGAGAGGCAGAAGGAAGAAGAGGGTATGCAGCTCTCTCTGTAACTCTATGTCTCTAAGCTCTGGAACTCTCTGTGTGTGTCTTTGTGGAAACTGTTACAAAAAGCTGTTGCAAAGCCAGTCACCATCTCTGTTGCCACCTTTCCCATATTAAGCAGATCTAACGGACTGATGCCACCCCTAGCCTGCTATAATTTTCCCCACTTACAATATCTCTTTCTCAGAGGGCAGAGAGAATTGATACATCAGACTTGGGACAATACTGTAACCTACATGTCATCAAAGATTGCTGGGCTGGAACCAAAGAACTATGGGTAAGTAAGTAGGCATTGGAACTGTACAACAAATACACAGGAGCTTCTAAATATATAATGATATTCTCAAACTGCAAACTGAAGTGTAGCAAGTTTGTACCACTTCCTAAGACCTTTCCCAATCACGACATTTAACAAAGCAAGTCTACATCCAGCATTTAGATTATGAAACAGCTTTCTATGGCAAGCAAGGATAGCCTAAAAACCTCCAACAATTCCTACAAGAAATTCACTGATTAATAGGCAAACAATCATTTGGTACAACTAATAAACATAGTTATAAGCCACATTCTGTTATTGCTTGTTTTAGGAACTAGAATAGCATCCTGCTGTAGATAAGAGAGAAACTACTCCAGTTCACACTCATCAGTGTGTTATTGTAGGCTTGAGAGCCACAAACAGTACAAGAATCTCAGCAATGAAGTAGAAAACAAATTGTTTTCTAACAAAGGTTAGGGGTCTAATAGCACTTCTACCATGTATTACTTCAGGAAAGTAGGAAACAGATCCACGTGTATAATAAAACATGTATGGACAACTTTAGGCTATTAAAGAAGTATTCATTATTGCCCCAGAATTATAAAAAGAATGCCTTCATTGTATAATAATGGGTAACACACAGAGCTGTGGTTTTTAAGCATTATTCTTCATCATTAACAGCCCAAAGACCAATAAATCATAGCCGTATCTCCTGTAAGCATTCACTTAAAAAAAACACTCAGTATAAGCAATGCATATGTTTGTTTAATGAATAAATTACTGTGTCCGAATTGTCTTGCATTTCTTGAACAACTGCTCCTAGGCCCAGCCTTACAATGGTGCTTCACTCAATCCATAATGAAGAAGAGTGACATTGGAAATTGATTACTGTGGTCATTCTACTTGAACATATCACTATCAATGTAAAACATGCATCACACCTGGTATTTGGGTTATATCTTGTTTGCTCCCTGCCTGGCAAGGGGGAAAATGGGGCACTGAAAGAAGCAGAGCAGAACTTTCTGTCTTCTGTTCTAATTGTCCCTTCCATTCTTAAGGAATGGAATACATGATACAAGTGACACAAGTTGAGACATGGGTGCCGAAACTGACCTGTCACACACAGGATCAACGTAGCTCGCCTTGACAGAGTTGAGTTGCTCCAAATGGGGCAAGGGGAGAGGAGGGGCATAAGGCTTCTCTTCCATGCCATTTTCATCAGTGGAAATGGTGTGAGAGGGACGCCTGAAGCCCCTCCTCCTCCCTCACAGCATTTGGGCCATGTGGAGCAAAATAATGCTTTCAACATGAGTTACACTAGTCCTACGTGTGCCAACACATCAGGTTGAGCCACCTGTATCCTAACTTGTGTCACATGTATTTGTATTTTGGGCCCTTAGTTTCACTGCTAGAAGTGATACTAAATATTTCCCAAATCTTCTTACCTACAGAACTACAAGTGCAAATATAAAGGCTGAAGAGAAGCAGTCTCATTGTTTGAGCTGAAATTAATGCCAATTATGTGGATTGTTTTCCTGTTACATAGCTTTAAAAATTATTTTAAAGTTGGTATTTCACTGTGTTAAGATTTGACTGCTCTTCCCACAGGCTGCTGTAATGATCAGTCAAGAAGTAGCTTTCATTCGCTATTTAGTTCATTCACTTTACATTTTGAATTTATGTTGCTACTGTTGCTATCACGATCCTCTCAGATCAGCGATAGCATTGCTCCCATTGGAACCCATCTTTCACTGCTTATCCAACACTGAGTTCAGTAAGAATTTTTCTTGAATAAATCAGGTCTACAGTCTCTAATGCATTTTGAAGAAAAGGACAGACCCAGATTAGATAAGAATGGAACAAAATAAAAACAAATCTATGCCATTAGCGTAGCTAATTATGTATTAGGTTTTATAATACTTGTAATTTGGAATTTACTCTTATAACAGATGTCCCCTCTTGATTTACAACTTCTCTTCTGGCTCATTTCTGGGAAACCTGGTCCTGTGAAACATCTGCAAGTCCATATGCATACAATGTGTCTCAGAACACTAACTATAAATTCATAGATACATGTGCTCACAAAAAATGATGAGACAAAGGCTTTTTTTCTCATACATATCAACAGAGGTAACTGGCCTGAGCATGCATTCTCTTTTTTAGATAGACAGCGTACCTAGACACTTAAATGAATGGGAACTCCGACATGGGTTGAAGCTCTGTAGTCACATCAGAATGCACATGGAATTGCAAAATGGGATAAATTATTGGTGACCAAGATTTAAATTTGATGTGGCAGCAAATCATATATGAAAGAAAGGGAACGCCTACCTCTGCATTAACACAATGTCCCAGGTGTATATGATGGGGCAAATGTTTAGTGTCTTTGTATTAAATAACTGGTTGTAACATCCACATCTTCCATTGCCACAAAATGACTGCGTGTATGGGTATCTGATGTGAGTTTATTGCAACGTGTGTGTGTGTGTACAAAGTACCATGCATATATATCTTTTAAATTAAACTACAAGAGATCACGTGAACATACAGTGGTAAAATATTAACATACCCATATTTATTGTTTGTCTCTATCTTCTTGAGCACGTGGCACTGGGTAGAATACAGTGAACAGGTACATGTGATCTGGAGTCCAAACAACTGCTTCAGGTTCACGTTGATTAGGCTGACAACTTCCTCCAGCAATGTCTTGGTTCCCTCCACTGCTAACTACAACTCATTAAACAAAACTCTGCTGAATGACTCAACTAAAGTTCCAGCTGAGCTTTCTTGCTTGCTGGGTGGTCACTCGGTGGGGCATTCTGATTTGGAAGAGGATCTCTTGGCCTCCTACAACAACCTCACAGCACATGAGCAACAATCAATTACAAACAGATTGGAGGATCTGAGAACTTGCCTTTTGTATAATCAGAACATGGGCAGGGGGCAGCAACATCTTCTAAGTTCCCCTCACGAACCAGCTAGCGAGAACTTAGTTCCCCCCACCTCACAGATTTTGGATGGTTCAACAAATCAACTGACAGTGGCGGAGGCTGAGACCCATCTTCACATGGCCCCGGTGTCGGTCACTCCCATGCAGCAAAGCGCTCTTAAGTTTAGCCAATCCTCCTCTGGAACAAATGCTGACCTGATTAACATCAATGGCTGTATTAAGTTAGACCTGAATAAACCCCTGGAACATCATCCAGAGTCTGACTGACTGCCAATGAAACCCCAGCCCTCAGCCGTGAAGCTGCTATCTTGGAACATAGCTGGCTGGGGCAGTAAGAAAATGGATTATGACTTTTGCACCTATCTAAAGCAATTTGAGGTAATTTTTCTCCAAGAAACTTGGACAAATTCCATTATCTCTCTCGAGGGTTTCCTATCATACTCTGTGCCTGGGTTCAGGAGCAACCCGCGGGGTCATCTCCAAGCAGGTTTAACCCTTTTGTTTTCCCAACATTCCAGATTTAAGTTGTTGGAATTACCTGCTTGTACTCCTTTTGCCCATGATTTCCAGTTTAGCTATGAGGACTTTGTTTTTATTGCTGATAATGTTTATTTACCTCCTTTGCCTGATATGTCATCCTTATGTTCTCTTTGGGACCGCTTGGCTTTATATCTTGAGCAACTGGAACTCTGTTTTCCTACGATAGATATCATCTTACTTGGTGATTTTAATGCCAGAATTGGCAACAATGACTACGATCTCCTGGCTGCTCTGAATTTTGATCCAAATGATTCCCTTCCAAATTTTTGCCAGGTCTTCCAAAGACTCTCATATTAACCAGGTGGGCATTTTCCTCTCTAAATTCTATGTGCAATTTGATAAATTGGCCCTGAATGGTTCTCATTATGGTGATACCTCTGGGGAATTCACCTTTGCATCCAGAAAAGGTTGTAGTGTTTTAGATTACATTTTAATCCCTCTACCTTTTAAATCTTATGTAGAGCTCTTTTACATTGATGTTCTTATGGAGAGCAATCATTTCCCCCTTGTTGGTTTAATCAACCCCCAGATACACCTTGATCCTGGCTCTGCTCCTCTAGTTAAAAACTTCAGTTAAAATAGTACAAATATAAATATTATAAAATCTAATTAGCATATATCACATATCTTACAACAATTATCATAAATATAAATATAGCCCTGCATAAACACTTAAAAATTAGAAAGCAGAGATCTTAAACAGCCACCATATGGTAACCTCCTAAAGTGGTCTGAATTAAAGCCCAGATACGCCTAGTTGGTGTTTGTTGCGTAATTTGACCCTCTAGTTAAAGAATCGCTTTCTGAGTCTCTCCCCAGACTCATTTGGTCGCGTAATTTCACAGAGAGAGCTCAGAAGTTAACTACCGAGCAAGCGATTACAGATTTGTGTTCCTCGCTCATCTCTTCTTCAAACCCAGTAGAGGTTATACCTTTATATGATACCTTAGTCTCAAATTTCATTTCTCTACTTGATTCTACTCCCAGTCTGATTCCTAAACAAAAACCCAAGTATAATGCATGGTATAATGGAGAACTTTTACGTTTGAAATCCACTCTTTGCTCCATTTATCATCACTTTCAGTCCCAAAAAAAGCCCTCCATATTGAAGGAATATTTTAATGTTAAGCAACAGTTATCAGATTTAGTCAAGGCTAAGAGGTCTCAATATGCTAGGGAACGGGGGAACGGATGATAGAGGCAGTCAGGTCAAACAATAGTGGAAAATTCTGGGCCTTAATTTCTTGCGTCTCACAGGCAAAAATAATTCCCTCACCATCAATTCCTTCCCAAACCTGGCTCTCATGTTTTCTAAAGCTTTTTAGTAATGATGGTGCTAGCTCCCCTAATGTTATCGAGCCTAACATCTCTATGATGCCTGAATGGCCTCTCGTGTCTCTGGAGGATGTCATTACTTTGATTTCACACCTCAAACCAAAAAAGGCCCTGGGCCCTGACGCAGTCACTCCAGAACTATTGAAATCTAACCCTGAATGGTGGGCTCACCCCTTGGCAGCTCTGTTTTCCATGATTAATAACACTGGAATAATGCCAAAGTCATGGACAAATGCAATCATCGTACCCATTTTTAAAAAGGGTGATCCGTCTTCACCCGATAACTATAGGCCAATCAGCCTACTGTCAGTAGTTGGTAAACTTTATGCTAAATATCTTTTAACCAAACTAGAATGCTGGATGTGGGACCATAACATTCCAGGCTCAGAACAAATAGCGTTTTGTCGAGGAAAATCTACCTTGGATCACTGTATAGTATTGTCCCATCTAATTGCTAAATACAGTGGGAAACCCGGTAACAAGCTCTTCGCTGCCTTTCTAGATCTCAAAGCAGCGTTTGACTCAATCCCAAGAGATCTTCTGTGGGATAAGCTGGCCAGAATGAACATGGAGCCCAGACTACTCTTTTTAGTTAAAAAACTTTACACAGACACTAGCTGTCAGGTTAAATTCAACCTTTCAGGAAATCTAATCCCTAAAATTCCAATTTGCAAAAGGGTCAAACAGGGCTGCATTCTTGCCCCCTCATTGTTTAATCTATTTCTAAACAATCTGGCCCCTACCCTGTCCGAAATTGATGGTCATTTCCCCAAAATTGGCCACTGCCATATTCCAATTCTCCTATATGCGGATGATGCCGTTTTATTATCATGCTCTCGAATTGGACTGAAGCGCTTTCTACATCAATGTTTGACCTATTGTAATAATAACAGGCTAACTTTGAATTATAAGAAAACAACGATGATAGTCTTTGCTAAAGCCTGGAAACAGTTTGCATGGTCAATTCAAGGAAATCCTATTGAGCAGGTAAAAAACTTTAAATATCTGGGGATTAACTTTTTCTACAAGGGGGGATGGGCTACACACCGCAAAGGTGTTATCAATGTAGCAAGAAATAGTGCAGCCACTATCACCTGATTTTTCTATCTGAGAGGCAATAGGTATGTTCCCATGGCTTTAAAAGCCTTTAATGCCAAATTGAGCTCTCAACTCCTTTATGGAGTGCCCATATGGATTAGTGCAATCAATCACTCAATAGAGGGGGTACAATCTTATTTCTTATGGAAAACTCTGAGTTTTCCTAACTGTGTCCCATACGCCGCAATCTGTCTTGAAACCGGACAGATGTTGTTGGAAACTCGGGCCTGGCTTCTAACAATCAAATTCTGGCTTCACCTTCTATTTAATTCCAACTCAAATTCCTTTACTTTTCTAATGCTCTCAGATTTCCATGAATTCAAGTGGTTGTAACTAATCCACAAAAAAGTTAGGTGTATGGGTATATCTTTAGAATCACTTTACCTTGCATTTGCTCCAACAGCATTTCAGACAATTAAACAGAGGCTCTTAGACAATCAGCTCCAGCACCTGACCGAGGCAGCTTGGAAAACCTGTTCCCTAATTCACTTGGGACTGCCTCTGTCTTCTGGCCAGTTAGCTGCCTATTTCTGCTCTCTAACTGATCCCCATCAAAGAAGGGCACTAATGCTAGCCAGATTCAACATACTGCCTTCGGCCATTTTCGTTGGCACATGCCAAGGGACCCCTTACGAACTCAGAAAATGCCCTTGTGGCCTGGGTGTCATTGAGTCTGTTTCCCATGTTCTATTATACTGTTTATTTTATTCTAAGATCCGTGACAAACTTTTGAACTCCCTTCTTTATTCATGGTGCGGCCTTTCTGATAATGTCAAGGTCCAGCGATTACTATCTGGTCACAACTTTTCTATAACCTCTAACATGGCTAGTTTTCTTCAATCTGCAATCTGTATCAGGGAAGCTATCAACTAATTTTAATGTACCTTTTTCGCTCTGACATGTCAATAAAGGTTGTGTGTTTGTTTGTATTGTTTGTCTCTATCTTCTTGAGCACGTGGCACTGGGTAGAATACAGTGAACAGGTACATGTGATCTGGAGTCCAAACAACTACTTCAGGTTCTTAGGAATTCTGCATGTGATTTTCATCTTTTCTTTGTACAGCAGACAAAACACGTTTTGGAACATTTCATCAGTTTCAAAAGCCGCTTGCTACATGGAACAAGAAACTGCTATTCAAAAAAACTCAGGCCCCGGGATTCCTTGGGTGCACAGGATGAATTGCATGGTATTTTGGATGCAAACTATAGTCTCCTAAAAGATGCTCAAAGCAAATTTGTTTTTTACAAATGCCATAGTTAAATGATAATTTCCGAACTTCCCTTCTGCTCACAAGGATTCTTCTTACAGATGAAAGCAAAAGGCATAGCTATTATTGTATAGCATTTTGCCATGCACTATATATTTTGTTTCAGAGGAGTTTGTTTTTTAATGATTTCACTCTTGGAAGATATTTGTTTAAAAATGGTGCTAAAATTTATTTATTTCTCATTCTTTCTGATGGTATGCAAATTGTCACTGAGGTGTTACAGGAGATGTAAAATTATTAAACTTGTTAGAATATTGGAGGACAACTTTATAGAATACACAAAAATTTGGAGAAAATCAGATTGTATTCAGCAGCTGCAGGCCAGTCACACACACTCAGCATAACCTACCTCACTGGATTGTTGTGAGGATAAAATGAAGGAGAAGAGAATAATGAGAGCTGGTTTGGGCCCCCATGGGGAGAAAGGTGGGGTATAAATAAAGTAAATAAATACTACATATTGCAATATGTCATTTACAGTGCATTTTTTTTTAAAAGATGACACATCTCACCTGCAGTATGAGGCAATATATAATACTATGATTATATTAAGTCAATAGTTCAATTTAGAAAAAAATGCATGCGAGATCTTTTCTCAGTCTGATGCATTTAATTCAGACAGCAGCAGCAAGAGAAAAAAATAATAAGCAGTCTACTAGTTAATTTTGTACAGCTCAGTCATTTTTAATGAGATTGTTTATTAAGGACATCATGCAAAAAAGCCCACCCCATAATGTTCTACATATATTTGTATGCCGTATTTTACAACTTTTAATAGGCAGCAAAGAGTATGAACATGCAATGAAAATAGTATGCAACGAAAATCATACTTCTGCCATATGCAAACTGATGCTGGTTCTTTTTATGTTTTACATATAAAGTGTTCTGATTAATCAGTTACATTTTGAAATGTAGTAGGTTGTTTTTTTAAGTATGAGTGCAAAGCGCACACACTATATATTCCACAGATCTGCTTCCTCAGAATCAACATGGTGCATGACATGTGAACTGTCACATTAATAACCCTATGCTGATATTCAAATTTTCTGTCTTAAGCTAAAGAAAGATTGAATACCCTGCTGTTGTGTGGCCAAGATTGAAGAGGTGTCTCACTGACATTGTTCAAAGTTTATGAAAATATATGAATGCTCAAATGTCATTGGCTTTGCGCCTCCAACAGACTGTGGTTTTATGAGAAATCAGTCTTTTAATCAAAATGATTGAATACCTTAAGGTCGAATCCAAAGATATCAGTTAATATCTAGAAACGTGCCATTTCTGCAGATTTTGCCAAGCTGTACATATTGTGGTGCATTTTAAAGTGTTAATTTGTGCATTCCATATTGAAAATTGATCTTGAGTTTCAGCTTTTTGTCAAGCAAAAACATATGGTTACAAGCGCTATGCATTTTACATGACGGCTGTTGAAGCTGTCACATGTGCAAACTTGATAACCGAAGTGACACATACGCAAATAATTTGCTTGTTTAGTAACAATTCAAAGATTCATTATTCATGCAAAAACACATTTTTAAATGATCAGATGGAATGAGTCTTCATTTTGCAAAATGTAGTCTCGGTGGTGTGCAAACACAGATAAAATAAAGCTGGAAACTAAGTGGTATTAAAACAAATCCAAGAATATGGGCATTTCCAGATAATTATTGAAGCAGATGGTGTTTTTTTTGTTAATTCTGCCATCACTATGAGAACTTGATGTCTTACATCTGCACTTTGTAAAATAAATTTTGCCACTGACATTATCTCAGTTTTCTCAAAACACTTCAGTCAGTTTTACTCCAAGATTTCCTAACATCTGCTACAGCGCATGCCTGTCAGATCCAATTGCTTGAAAGTACTCCTTCAAGATGCACATCCTATCTCAAGCTTTACTATTGATTTATCATATTTATGGTGGTATAAATTCCAAAGCAGATGGCACTACTATTCAAAATAGCTAAGACCAACATGACCTCCAGGTTTAGAAAAACTCCAACCAGGGCCCTGTTCCTAGTATACAATAATAATCATAACTAGACGTGGGCATGAATGGAAAAAAAACCCGAACAAGCTGTTCGTTGTTTGTTGCCATCCACGAACAACGAACAGTAACAAACATGACCCTGTTCACAAACATGTTCGTTGTTACCTGTTCGTGGCCATTTAAAGATCCCTTCAAACTATCCACTGGCTGGTGGCAGGGGGAAATCCCCCCCCCCGCCGCCGGCCAGCGGATAGTTTAAAGGGCCCTTTCCTGCTACGTGCAAGGGGCAGGGCCCTTTAAACACCACACAAACTGACCTTCCCAATGTCCAATACCCACCAAATTTGCAAGGAATAGTCCTCACTGTCCTCTGAAGACTCCCCAAGTTTCAGAGAGATTGCATCCCGGGAAAGGCATGATGCATGGGTCTCCCCCTTTGTTGTCATTTTCTCTTCAAAGTGGCAAAAACGGGACTCTCTGGTGGAAGTTACTTTGAGGCGTTACAAACTGATGTTCCCAATGTCCAATACCCACCAAATTTGCAGGGGACATAGTCCTCACTGTCCTCTGAAGACACCCAAGTTTCAGAGAGATTGCACCCTGGGAAAGGCATGATCCATGGGTCTTTCATTTTGTTGTTATTTTATCTTCACAGTGGCAAAAACTGGACTCTCTGCTGGAAGTACTTTGAAGGGTTAAAGCCAGAAGGAAAGCCAGAAGGAGTTCAGACAGAGTTCAGTCCCTGCCTCTGGTTGCCAAGGGAATTGATTGAAGGTGTCAGACTGTCTGGCTTGACGAATGGCTGATGAAGGCAATGAACGAGGCTTGCAACGACCACTTGTTCATTTACAATGGGGCCTCATTAATGGCTTGTTTGCGAACAGACGAAGGGGCTGTTCGTGAGTTTTTTCCGTTCATAATGCTGTTCATGCCCATGTCTAATCATAACCCTAGTACAAATTCTCTGTTCCTAACATACAAGGGTCAAGAACTCAAAGGATTCACAGGTTAGGATTCACAGTTTTCCTACAAAGTTCTAGCCAGAAGCTGGGGAACAAAACTTCAAGGCTTACCAGACTGTACCTGGGTGTCAGCTAGGCTGAGTCCCAAACAAAAATTACGAAGGTAGAAGGGGTCAAAACTAGACATGGGCATGAACTAACAATGAACACTGACGAGCATGATCCGGTTATGAACATGTTTGTTGTACGTGGGGGCCAGTAGGCTCTCCTTCAGCCATCAAGATCCCCACCACACTACTCCCAGAAACCCTACCTGAGCAGGCAACAGGAAATGTACCAATAATAAATAATAGCTTGGCCCCAGAACCTGGTAGCATCCCTGGAACCTGAAGGGGTAGATCCCTACCGCACCACTCCCAGAAACCTTACCTGAGCAGGCCGAAGGAAAGGTACCAGTAATAAATAATAGCTTGGCCCAGAGCCTGGCAGCAGCCCTGGAACTTGAAGAGGTAGATCCCTATCTCACCACACACAAAGAAAATTCTAGCTCCAATGCACTCTCCCTGCCTCTCTCTCTCAAAATGCCAACAGCAACTCTCTCTCCCTCACTGTCTGCAAAACCAGAGCTGGGAGCCCCCCTCCCCTCTGCTCTTTGCTTCCTTGTAACAAATTTGGAGCTCCACCCTTGAAAGGAAGACCTGCCTATCAAAGCTAAATTGGGCTTAGATTGGGGTTTCCAGGGCAACGGCAGGAGTTCAGGCAGTCCCTGCCTCCGGTTGCCAAGGGAATTGATTGCAGGTGCCAGATTGTCTGCCTTGACGAACAGCAACGAACGAGGCTTGCAATGACCACCTGCTCATTTAGAATGGGGCCTCATGAACAGCTTGTTCGCGAACAGCTGATTGGGCTGTTCGTGGCTTTTTTTAGTTTGTATTTCTGTTCATGCCCATCTCTAGTCAAAACTAGCTCAAGCACTACTTCAGATTGAAGCCATAAACCAATGAAACGCTACAGTTATAAAATATATTTTGCTTATTAATAAAGTGAATAAAATACTAAATATTAGAGAGTGTACAAAAAGAATAGATAAAATAACAAAGAGCTAGATAATCTAAAACTTAAATAGACTTGACAGAGTCTCTTTGCCAAACTTTAACATAGCATTCAGCACCAGAGTGTCCAGGTATCAAAGCATAGCGGCAAGTCCAAGGGTCTAAGGCTAGGGATCCAAGCTGGACCCCTGATTTGAGACAAACGCATAACTGAACTGACCACTTTTATCCCACATTGTCCAGCAACACAGGGAGATCTAATTAGCCAACCAGGGCTCATCAATTACATATGAGGATGACACTTTGCAGCTGTGTTATGTCCAGAAATCACTGCCCCAACATCCCTTGAGAACCAAACCTAAGCTAATGGAATGCTTTGGCCTTGGCTCTCCCATCATCCCACTGTAATGGTTTCAAGGATTGCACCTCAGGCAGATAATAAGTTTCAGCATGTCTCTGAAAATAAGCCTGCTCAGAATTAAGGCTTTCCAATAATGTATTTAGACTCTTGATGGCTGTTGTGGGTTTTCCGGGCTGTATTGCCGTGGTCTTGGCATTGTAGTTCCTGACGTTTCGCCAGCAGCTGTGGCTGGCATCTTCAGAGGTGTAGCACCAAAAGACAGAGATGAGAGATCTCTGTCTTTTGGTGCTACACCTCTGAAGATGCCAGCCACAGCTGCTGGCGAAACGTCAGGAACTACAATGCCAAGACCACGGCAATACAGCCCGGAAAACCCGCAACAGCCATCGTTCTCCGGCCGTGAAAGCCTTCGACAATACATATTTAGACTCTTGTCAAGCAGGCCTGAACTTTAAAACAAAGTTTAGGTCAAAGCAAGCTGTTTCTTCACAACAAGGTTATCTTCTTTTGTGAAGCTTCTAGGGGTGTGTGTAACAAGAAAAACAAGCCAAAATTACACAAAGTACTCACTGGCACAGCTCATTAAAACAACTTCCAGACGCTGAACCAAATCCGGGAGGATGTAACAACTCCCTTCCACCAAAAAGTTGTGTGTTTTGTTTCGGTACTTACTGTGTAGAGGCCATGCAGGCAGACCATGCAGTTGGAGGGTGGGGTGTCCAGCAACATCTTGTTTTCCTTAATGGCAAGTCTGTCTGCACTGAGCCCTTAACATTAATGCTGTTGTTGGGAAGGGGATGTATAAGGCCTGCATTAGTGCCTTTTTCTTCAGTGCTTCCTGAGCAATGGCATTGGCATTGAGTGGCTCATAGGGATCAAAACTTTGCACTGGGGAGGGGAGCAGCAGAACATGTGGTGCCTTCAGCACCAGCATCACCATCACTTTCTGTTTTTTTTAAAAAGATAAACAACAATAACATACCATCACTTTTACACATAATGCAAGGAAAAGCCAGACTGGCAACATCCACGTAGGTATACATATTTTGGTTTGAAGAGGGAGGGGTGTAATCCTGTACTGGAAAAATGGTTTGGGGCCTAGGACCTAGGCCTGATTAATAGACTGCAGATATGTTGATAGACCAGACTAGCAGATAACTGAGTTGTACCTAGGGTTATTTAATTTGCATGTTTAGCAAAGGCCCATGGGGCATGTATATAAAAAAAGAGGTCACCATGACTTGGAAGGGTGGTATAATACAGGACTAGGCTAGCTGGAAAGACTGGAGGGAGAGAGAGAAGAGAAGAGAGCTGAAGCTGCTGCTTTTTGGAAGGTAAAGCTTGTTTCCAAGCTTTGGAGCTAAGAAGATCATAGAGCTGAATCTGCTAGCTGGAAGAGCTGAACTCGTCTCCTTGGGAGAACTGCAGTAACTGACAAGAGCCGAAGAAGCAAGGAAGAGCAAAGAACTGGAATTGCTGGCAGCTGAACTTGTTGACTCTTTGAGAGCAGCATCCTAGCACAAAGCTGCCCCACTTCATCTTGCTAGGAGAAAAGGGGAACTGCTCCTAGGGCAACATGCAAGCTCCATGACTCGGACAGCATCTCCACAAACAGAGTCCTGCTGTGGCAAGGCCTTTTGGATATTTCGGACTCTGTTCCAGGCATAGCCTCTGGCCAAATCCAGAGAACTGTCTGTGTACTTTACCAAGGGATTGTGAGTAGGACTTTGCGCTGGGGTCACTGGTTACTGATCCAGTATTGATAACTTTGGGAATGTTTCATAGTTGTGTTTAAATAAATTGCATTTATATTTTGAACTGGTAAACTTTGAACCTGGTCCTCTAGACTCTGGGGGTTACAGGGGTCTCCTTCAGCCTGAGTCCCCAGCTGCTGCAAAGGCATGTTATGCAGATCAGAGTGAAAACTAGAAAGAAAAAGCCATTATTAAAGCAGAGCCAGAAGCTCCCAGGCATGTGGACCTGGTTCATGCCCATTCAGTGGCCTTCTGCGGCTACTGTCCTTTGCATAGGTGCCATGGTGCCAGCAGGGCCACTCACTATGACTAAAGAAGTCCTCCAAAGACAGTGGGTCTAGGAGCATCAGGAAGAATTTCATCCTGCCCAGAAAGCCTTCTGATGTTTGGGGCTTTTCTGATTAAAATTGTTAACCTACCTTTAAATGATGGGGAGGTAGGTACCTGGCATGTGTATGCGTGCGTGCATGTGTGCGCGCACGTACGCACGCATACATGTATTCCACGTGGAAGGACCAATCTGGTCACACTTTTTTCTCTTTGGTTTCTCTGAAGTTTTTCATCCATTTTAACATAACACACTTTATATTTGGTGTTCCAAAGTGTTGTCGGAAAAGCAGGCCAAATGTCGTTTGTCTATACTTAACCTAAAATAAACTTGTGACTTGAAAGACTAAATTGCTGAGGTAGATTATACATTAAATAAAGACAGGAGATGGAATTAAAAGAAATGAGGCAGAGGCCTACTCCTACAGCTGTGTTACCATGAAGCCAAATATGAATTGTATTCATACAGATATGGACACAAACACAACTGAATTTATGATAACATCATATGCATCTGACACATTTCCATCATGGGGATATTGAAATTTGCAGATCAGGGCCACTTGGAAACAGAACAGAGGCTTCTGCAACCTGGGTTGCAGAGAAATTTTAAAAAAGTAAGAAACATGCACTGGGATGCTTAACCCCCTCCTGCAACAACAGTGTGTTCTGTGCAACTTACCCGCCTGCTGTTATAGAACTTGCCTGGGCAAGGTCCAAGTGGCATCAGCATATTCTTCAGGCCAGCAGAAACAACCAGATGACACTGGAATGGCAGGGGAAACTCTGCCCCCCCCGCACCATTCTGTGACACATGGAGCAGGTTGGTGGGCAGAGAAGGCAGACAGCTCTGGAACATGTGGAGCCCCATCCTGCCCAGCCAGCACTGGGAAGCATGGAGCATGCTGGGAGTGTTGCTGGGCTGCCACACCCAGCCCACCACTGGGCCACAGTACAACCAGCCAGGCTAGGACATGGGGAGTGCCACCACACCTGGTCAGCACTGGGATGCAATGCGTCCAGTCAATGCTGGGATGCACAGAGCTCTACTGTGCCTAACCAGCGATGCAGCACTCTGTCCCACCCCAATGTCACCACCACTGCCATCTCCTGGACTGCTGGAATTGCAAGACCCAATGCATCTCCCTCTCCTCCACCCTGCAATATTTTGTTGTGGGACCCCACTTGTGTGATCTAGAATCATAGCTGTTTTTGGAATACATAGTGTTGCCAGGAAACAGCCATCAACCCACATGAGCATTCAGGGAGTGGGGATTGGTACACCAGTGGTGTACCAGCACAATGATGTCCGTTCCAGTCAAAATCAGAAGTGACATTGTGGCAGGACCTAGAATTTCAACAACAACAAAAACTGTATTACAAAACCATAGTTGTTTTGCCATACATGTATGTTTTGCCATATATAAGTGACATCATCACACCAGTGTGATGCCAGCATACGCCCCCATTTCTTTCCTATTTCCTCTCACCAGCACTTCTTGGCAACCTTAACAAACCCAGTCAGCCTCTTTTTCCATTAGCGCAGACACACTGATTTATTTTATTCGTTATATTTATACCCTGGCCGTCGTCACACGGGCGTTTATTCCGTCAAATTTCCATTATGTGGCGCTATTGTTCCTATCGGCGCCATGACGCAATCTTTTGTCAAATACCGTCTCCTCCCGCTTCGAGTTGTTCACACTGTAGCGCTCTGTGCCGTCATTTTGAACGGGCACAGAAAAAACTCCTCCCCCCCCTTTTTAAAAAAATTTTTTTCCGCTTTATTGCGTTATAACGACATTACATCGTTATAACCAAACGTTAGCCCAACCCCAAAAGAGCAGGATAGGTTGGCCAAGTTTTCCCGCCCTGGAAGCAGCTTGAACATTGGCTAAGATTGTTTTTCTTCCTAATTTGAACATCCATAAATATACTCTTGTTCTGAGAAAAACCCCTGTCTGACGTGATCCCCATCGCCGAAGACTCAACCATGGCTCCACCGAGTGAACTTGTAGTTCTGGTGGCCCAACTGGTTGTTTTGATGGTTCAGAGCACGTTCACTCTGTGCCATGCACACCTGCGATCCCTCCGTCGGAGGCGAAGGGCAGCGGAAAGACTTTTTCGGTCTATGCTGCTCGAGCAGCATAGAAAGAACACTCTTTCATTGCTTTGTATTTTTATAATATTATGATGTTATAGCGATATAAGGACGTTTAAAAAAAAAAAAAAAGGAGCTCGCTGCAGGAGAGCGCGAAAGGGCGTCTGGGATAACGGGTCAAGATAAGAAAGGGAAAATTCCGTCATTATGGGATAGAAATCGATGCCGGATGGTCACACGGAAGCAGATTATAGCGCGAAAATTGAGACCAGAGGAGAAATCTCAGACTCGCAACAGTGCCAGAATAAGGTGGGAATTTTGCGGTAGATTGCGCAATTTTCGCGCTAATTTTAAGCCCGTGTGACGACGGCCCCTGTCTATCTTCCACCATTAAACTACTTTGGACACACAAGCACACCAAAGGGCCAGGAGTGGCTGCATATGTATATACTAACCAATGTTCTTATAAACTGATAAGGAATTATTTTTGTTTCTCAAAATCCTTTTTTTAAAGTTTCCTAGATCAGACGAGATCAAGTATGTCCAGGGTGTATGCCTGTAAACCTTTTTAAATATAAAAGAAAAAGAATTGATTGTGACTGATTTTAATAAGCTTTAACATGAACAAGACTAACTTTTAAAAGGATAATAAACCAAAACACTTCGTAATGCACATGCACAAGGGATGAACATGACTCCGATTTGTAGGTGTCATTAATAGTATTCATTTTAGAGTCTATTGTGAATTATTAAAGGGGGTGAAGAACTTACTATATCCAGGAATCATAGTAAGGTTACCAGGCCTGCTACTTGTCATGACAGGAGAAAGTAGGGGGAATTTTGTCTACTCCTGGAAGTCATGTATCTTCCAGGTGACACTCTAGGACCCCCATTCCAAATCTCTATGGTAAAGACTATAGAGATTTGGGAGATTTCTAGAGTGTTGTCTGTCATTTCCAGGTTCAGATGCAACCCCACCCCACCACACACACACACTTTCTCCCTCTGTGATGATCAGTACTGTTGGGGAAGCAAGTGCATTAGCCTGCAATTCACGAAGGCTGGGCAGATGGCAATTCTAAATTATACTATACTTATCTATGGTGTGTATCCTGGTATATTAAGTACATTTGTATTTGCTTATTGGATTGGTTTCCCAATGGCACATGGAGTGGAACATAGCATACCTACACATAATACCACTATGTGCCCTTAAGTATGTGACTGCATCAGATATAGGCTGGAAAACTGAAACCCTGGAGGTTGGCAGGAAAAACTGGGCCTAAACATGGTCGCAGGAATAAAACCTAGACCTGCTCATGCTATGATTAGAGATGAGCACGAAGAGAAAAAAAACAAGGAACATGATGTTCGTTTTTCATTGCCATCCAACAGGGACTCATGAACAACCACGAACATGGCCTGTTCACAAACATGTTTGTAGTTGGCTGTTCGTGGGGGCCAGCAGGCTCTCCTCCAGCCATCGTCCAAGTTTGGTCAAGATCCCTACTACACCACTCCCAGAAACCTGACCTGAGCTGGCACCAGGAAAGGTAATAATAGCTTGGTCCAGAGCCTGGCAGCAGCCCTGGAACTTGAAGGGGTAGATCGCTATCCCACCACACACAAAGAAAATTCAAACTCCAATGCACTCTATCAAAAAGCCAACAGCAACTGTCTCTCCCTCTCTGTTGTCTGCAAAGTCAGAGCTGGGAGCCCCTCTTCCCCCTGGTCTTTGCTCCCTTGTTGTAACAAATTTGGAGCTCCACACTTGAAAGGAAGACCTGCCTATCAAGCTAAATTGGGCTTAGATTGGGGTTTCCAGGGCAACAGCAGGAGTTCAGACAGAGTTCAGACAATTCCTGCCTGAGTTGCCAAGGGAACTGATTGCAGGTGCCAGACGTCTGGCTTGACGAACAGCAACGAACAGCATCAAACGAGGCTTGCAACAACCACCTGTTCATTTAGAATGGGGCCTCATTAACAGCTTGTTCACAAACAGCAGATTGGGCTGTTCGTGGCTTTTTTTTTGTTCGTATTGCTGTTCATGCCCATCTCTAGCTATGATAACTGTATTCAGACCAAGTCATATTGTCTCAGCACAACCTATCTTCCAGAGCTGTTGTAAGAATAAACTGGGACAGTCCAATTACACTGTCCCAAGTGTCCTGAAATAAAGATGTGATGTATAAGTATGAAGAAAGGGAAAAATAGGAAGTAAAAATTACAGCAGTTAATGGATGATCAGTTACATTTCAGACAGAAGTAATAGTATTTAGGCGGGACAAAGGATTTCCAAGCACAAGTGGTTATAATTTCCAGTTCAGAGGTTACTGATCAGACATAATCAAGAAAACGCTCCAAATGTACTGAATGACTATTTGATCACATTATTTTGATTATTACTAGAGCTTCTTGTTTTATTTCTCTAGAAGTTCTAGCAGATATTCAAAAGAAATAATTATTTATGATTATTGATCCAATGGTATATTACAAATATGCAATGCTTAACCAACTCCATTAAAAATAAAGAAAACAATTTCAGTTTTATAATATGCCTCCTTAGTCTTGGCAAAGATGAAGTTTAGACCCCATTTCATTCATTGCCATGCAGACAGAACTGAAAGTTATAAAACTAAAACAATTGCTTTCATTTATATCTTTGCCTGATTATTCTGATAGCTGAAATGTCTGAATAAGTTCAGAATGTGCAAAGCCTGTCACATTATAGAAACATGTCTCTTTAAACTAAATGTGAAATTCCAGTAATTGAAGAGATAAATCTAGTGTTTTTGCTGAGGTACTTTTGATGAGAACTACAGTAGTAAATTAGAAATTATTCTGTGCTGTTATATCATGGTAAAAGCCTTTCCATTATCTGTTGTCAGTCACTGGGGATGGGCAAATAACTCAGTTGTCAATCTAACTGTGAAACTTAAAGTTCTGGGAATAATCAATAAAAGAAAAAAATCCCCCTCTATTATCCTCAAGTAATTCTTTAGACAACTCTAAGTTGTTTTTTCCCCTTTTACTTCTGCACATCTCATTTATTCACAGATATATTGGATATGTTGGAATATTTCATTTTTTATAGCTAGTTGTGTGTCACTGTGTTTTCACATGGTATACGAGAGCTACATTTCAATAAGAACAACCAGCTATAACTTGAGTTCCAAATGCAATTTTACACATGATACAGACTTAATTAAATTAGCTATAACAACCACCTATGTTTTATTATTGATTTTTCAGCATTAGTATTTATTGCTTAATACATCTACTTTAAAACTCCATGATTTTTGTGCTGTTCTTTCACACAGTCATGGAAATATCATCTGTAAATCGGATCACTGATAGCCCAAATAGCAGCATAAATTCTGCATGCCACATAGCTGTTTATAAAATAATGCTTGTTACATACCATCTGTTATCTAAATCAAAAACTCTTTACACCATCCAATGTGGTGCAAGTGAAATAATGAACTGTGGAATTTTAGCATTATGGCTGGAAATAGGATATAAAGATGGAGTGTTTTAGGTTTCTTAGACCAACATACACAATAAAAATCCCCTCATAGTAGGGGGACAGAGTTGCTGGTATTTGTGGATTGATGATTCTGTGAATCCTGAAAAAGTTATTTTTACTTACACAGCTAGCAGTAACCATGGCAGAGTAACTAGAGACTTGCCCATGGGCGAATCTGGAGCTAATTAACTTTGTTGCCTACATACATATTTATTGCATGCTTATTTAGTCAAAGAACTGCAACCCACGCACAATATAGCGACTACTATTACTAACTTCTATGATGCTCAGAACAATAAAGTCTTTTAATAGGAGGTGATAAGTGGTGGAATATCAGTGGTATTAATCACCAAAAATAATGGTGATATGCAGTGGTTCTAAGCTGCCACTGTGTGACCTTGGCTAACTAAACTGCACAGCCATCTTAAGAAAGGGTTAAAAAACCTCGCTCATCTTTAATTTTTTTCTTCAAAAAGTATAATTTGCTTTAAGTATATATAGTTTGCTTTAAGTATCTATAAACGATACTAATTTATGAGAAATATTGATATGGTCTTTAAGTAGTACAAAAAGATTGATTGTAGCAGTCAACAAATCACAGCAAATGAAATAATATAAAGCATTCTTCTGTGATCAATATAGTTTAACTAACCAAATTGATTTATACTAATAATTATTTTCTATTTGCTTTTACATTTTGAGACCATTTACTCAGAGATGTCTCCGAGCAGCCTAATTTGGATTTGAATCACCTATTTAAGGCCACAGGGACTCTGTATACCCAGAATGAGCATCCCAGAAACTGCATGATCCAGAATGTAGCAGTATACCCAACTGGGCAAGAGGAGCGTGCCATTTTACCTCCTGAATTATAGAAGCTGGATGCTAACTATTCTGTGCTGACATGAAGTTTGCACCTGGGAAAGACCAGGGGCAGGTGGGGTAAGAAGAGAAGAGGAAGAAAGATTTCACATGGATGGCTGTCTGACAACTCTTGTGCATTTTCTGGAAAGTTGGAGGATGAAAACAGACAGGAAACACTATCTTGCCTTAACATGAGTACACAGGGAGGTAAGATCCTCTTTCCCAAACCAGGCAATAGCCTGATTCAAAGGGAAACAGAACAAAGTAAGATGGATCCAGAATGTGTTGTATCTAGCCGGCTGCAAGGAGACTTTCATTGACAGAAATTTTCCCATTCCCTCCTTCCTGCTGGAAAGCCACTACTCTCCACCAAATTCTGCTCCTACGAGTTGAGGAATTCTCAGGAACAGCATGGAGTGCAATATGAGGACCTGGAGAGCAAAGAGGGAATTGGTGAAAATCCCATGGAAGACGACTGGATCAGTCCCATAAAGTTTAACCATTTTCTTACACCAGGCAGTTTTTGTGCCATTCTAACAACTTCGGCACCCAGAACAAGCATAACTGGACAACACCAGAATTTTAATACTACAAATTCACATACAACCATATTAGTTAATAAATTGCGCAATGTTTAGTGAGGCAACAGTGTCTGACTACAAACAGTAATATTGCTTCAGTCTCCCTCAACCATTGCTTATTTGATTGAAGCTGTTGTAACAGAATGCAGCATCCATCCATCCATCCATCCATCCATCCGTCCGTCCGACCATCTCAAGCATTTTATCCTGCCTTTCCATCCTATACTAGATCCCTAGGGGTTTTACAATATAAATTAAAACACTAGCAGCAGCCTGGCTAACCACTGGTGAGGAGGGGGTTAAGTAGAACTTCAGTGGCAGGCAGTTCCAAAGTCAGGATTACTATCAAAAAGGCCCTTTCTCTTGTGGCTATCCATTGCATCTCAGATTGTGTAGGCACACACATAAGAACTAAAATTATCCTCAGAACTGATGTATGGCTATAAGGGAGAAGGCAATCCTTAAAATATCCTGATTTCAGACTGTTCAGGGCTTTAAAGATCAAAACCAGCATGTCCAATATTTGTAGTGATTGTCCTACAGAACAGCAATCACTGATAAGACATAACTAAAAACAAGTCTTTCACAACCACAATCTTAGCTGTGAAGACAACATAGATATAGGAGGGAAAAAATCCAGTTCCACATCTCTGATTGGAAGAAGGAGCCAACTTATTACCCTTCTCATACAGATGACAGACAACAAAGCTAGTATTCTAGCACCAAACATCTCTGGATTAAGATAAAAATCGAGATGTTTACTTATGTAACAAAAGTGATACTATAAGCAACATCTTTCTCAGCACTCTTCCTCTTGGGATTGGGGGAAACCCTGAAGCTGCTGTCAATGCTATATAAATGTTTAATTTTAAAATGATTAGATATTGGAAAGAACGGAGAAAATAACCACTTGGAAATAAATCACAGTGTTATCCACAAATCCTATTAAATCGCTTTGCAAAGCTACCACGGGGCTGAATCTTAGGGATTGGTGTTTGGAATCACTAAGGAGAATGAGTAGAATGGGTGAAATGACAGGAAGAAGGGGTCATATACGTGTACATGTGCCTTTACATGTGCCTCACCTGATGCTGGTGTGGGATGCAATGTCTGTTTGTACAATATGCTCAGTCCTGGTGTGTGCATGCTTCTGTGTGTGTAGGCCTGAGGAGAAAGCAAATTAAAATAGAATGAAATAACATACACCAAAATCAGGGAATGTAATGGAAAACAAATCACACAAATTAGAAAATGCAACAAAATCACATGAACAGATTCTAATGGAAGCAATCATATTAAGCTAGATGTGTCTACCCTTGGCTAGTCTAAACAGATTCCACTCATGGAAGTGGGTGTGCTGTCCCTGAGAGAGAATAAGATGAAGAGAGAGGGAAAAGAGTGCTGCAGGTACATGAGAAAAAGAGAGGAAGGGAGGTCAGGTTTAAGAAAAGAATGAGAGAAAGAGAGGCACAGACTGGGATTTCAAGGCTGTGCTGAACAAGACTATGAGGAGAGGAAGGGGTAGAGAAGCAGTGCATAGCTCCCAGGAGTGAAGAGAGAAAGGGAAGAGAGAAGATTGCTGGCAATGTGGGGAACATCTGGAGTGGGGCTCCAAGTCAGTGGAGGAGAATGAATGAGAGATTTGGGGATGGGAACATGGGGGAAACAGCCGTATGCCAGGGGCGGGGGAGAGAGAAGTTAAGGCAGAAGGTCTCTCTCACACACACAGGCTCATGTGAAGCATGAAATAATAACAACAACGTTCAATTTATAAAACCCCATCAGGACAACTTAATGCCACACTCAGAGCTGTTTACAAACTATGTTATTATCCTCAAGAAAATCACCCTGTGAGGTAGGTGGGGCTGAGAGAGCTCTGAAAGAGCTGTGACTGACCCAAGGTCACTCAGCTGGCTTCAAGTGGAGGAGTGGGAAATCAAACCCAGTTTTCCAGATTAGAGTCCTACCTCGGCTCTCTTAACCACTACACCAAACTGGCTCTCAGAAAATATTAAGAGTCATAGAGGCAAAGTTCTGAGCTCCCAGGAGTGGAGGGGCAGTTTGGGGGTGGGGAATAAGTCTTCAAGATTCTCAGAAGTGGAGGAGCAGTCTGAGGGGAACCTAATAATAACTGCTGTTTCAAAGGGTGCTTTTTCATACATAAAATTCATGCCCTTTTCAGGCAGTGGAGGGAACCAGATTTTCATGGCTGAAGCTAGGGCGAACAATCTCTTTCCCAGCAAAACCTTGTGATCCTGAGCCTTTTTGCAAGGAAACAGATCTAATGGAAGATGGCAGTAATGACAGAGCTGAGGATGAAATAGAAAATATGTCAGTTTGTAGAAGAAGCAGGAAGTGGATGCTGGATTGGATACATCATTTAAGACGTAGAAGCAACCCAGGCATGGGACAATTCCCTTGGACTTCAGCTGGTTGCTTGTAGAAGCTGGAATCCTGCTTTCCCTAAAAAAACTTTTCTGCAATTCCTTTAAAAAACAAAAACAAATACATGATCTCTTTTAATGAATCCTTTGTTAATGAGCACATACTCTTGGAGTGGAAATATGATAGATTTTTTGGTAACACCTTGTGGGCTTTTAGAAAATATAGAAAACAAATAGGACTACAAAACTACTAATCACTTAACAAATATGGAAAAACAGAGGGTTCTGCTGTGAAACATGACACCTTATGTGAGAAAAAAAGAAAGCAATTTTCTTATAAACCTTACCTGTATTTGCATGAATCATACATTTCTAAAATTGCTCACGTCATTGAATCTATTTTTCTTTTTAAGTCATGCATTAAATATGCATCACTACTCCCACAAAAAAATTCTGCTTCATAGGTGCAGTATATATTCCATTCTACGCTAAATAAATATTCTGAACACGAAACATAAATTAAAAAAGAAATGGGAAATGTATGCAGATTTTTTTTTCAGTTTTACATGAAATGCATCTAAAATTTGAATGTGATCTGGTGGTCAGTTATACACTATCATGTATAAGGGAACTTCGGAATGCATAACAGATCACACAATACTGCATCATATGGGAACAGATGTTTTAGTGGGTTTGTATGTTTCTTGTGTAAGGTATAACACATATCCTATTTTAAATGGTAACATCATAATTCACACAAACACATCAAATATCCATTGATTAGATTTAGTAATTAACAGTGCCATCCTATGCAAAGTTAATACCTTCTAAGTTCATTGAAGTCAATGGGCTCAAAAGGGTATAACTCTGTAAAAGGGTATTTTGTAAAGGTATTTTGTATTGCTCTCTTATCAAGACTTTCCTTTGAAATATAGTAAAAATGCCTTTCACTTTTAAGCATAATAATCATATGATCTTACTTAAGGCATTTATTTTATACATAGTTACAAGTGGTAACAAGTTGCAATCATTTATGAGAATATTTTATAGTTCTAACAGGATGGAGAAATACTATAAATAAATGGTAAATTTCTAGTAATAAAACTGAACAGAACAAAACAGTGGGTTGGATCCTGTAGAGTTCAACGAGATACTGGACACAGTTCTTTCCCTCCCCCAACCGTTCTACTTGACCTGTGAAAATGCTGAGAATTGCGGGACCTAGGCAGAAAAAGCAATACGGAATGAATGGCTGCAGTGAGCAAACTGGTTCAGCGAGAAACCTCACCTGGGTTCTTCTGGCAGCAGTACTTCTGCAGGCATAAGAAGCTTTGCTGGCATAAGTGGGGCAAATTTGCAAGTTTTCCTCTCACTACATTCACACAACTCAGGTTGCCAGCTCTGATGTGGGAAGTTCTTGGAGATTTGGGGAGTGACACCTGAGGAGGGCGGAGTAAGGGAGAGGAGGGACCTCAGCAGGGTATGATGCCATAGACTCCACCCTCCAAAGCAGACATTTTCTCCAGGGTAACTGATCTCTATAGTCTGGAGATCAGTTGTAATTCTGGATGATCTTTAGTCATCACCATCTGGAGGGTGGTAACCCTAAAAGCAACCCATGGTGCTTGAGTTTTTGTCCACACAGGCTCCCAGTCCTCTGTATCCACTGTCTGTTCTTGGATCAAAAGGGGCTGCTTGGGGAGGGGGAACAGAGGGATTATCTGTGTTCAGGACAGCCATCTGCTCACTCTTTGTAGGATACAACTAGGGTTGCTAGGCAGGGGGGGTCTTGTGCTTACTTTTCACTGCTCCTATCGTGATCTCTGCATGTATGCCCCTGCCCTTGTGCAATGACGTCACAGGAAGTGACATCAACCAGCCACCCCAGGAATGTGCTGGAGAAGCCCGTTCCTGCATCTCTCCCCCCACCCCCAATGGCCAGGTAAGTAGTGGCGAGGGGCAGGAGCGGAAGCGAGGGATCCCCCACCCCCACTGGAGGAATGAGATCCCTATATACAACTTTAATTTTGTCAAATAAATAATCTTTTAATGGACATTTATCTAGGTTTTCACCACTTACCGATTATGTATTCTACATCAGTGCAAGCTTTAAAGGAGTTTGGCATAATGCCACATACGACAGTTTGTGTTACTTAGAAGTGTTCTGAGCTAGGCAGTTTCTGATGCATTGTAAGTGTTGAGTTGAGATGATAGTATTAAGTGCACTTCTGTGCTTTGGTCAGCTTACTTTCCCTTATTCTTTAATATTAATCACATGTTTTGCAGAGGACAAGCAAGAATACTTGTACAGGAGACCATTTGACATTCCATGAAGCTGTGATCATCTAGTTTCTTTTCAGGGCCTTAGATTTCAATCCATATTGTGCTTTGAGAGATGCTGCGTTATACCTTGAGAGACCCTCAAAGCACCAGGAAAATGAAATAAAGTTGACTGAAGATATTAGGAAAAGAAAATCTTAAGATACAACATATGATGTTGAAATGGCTGTGAATATCCATTACAAAACAACATGTCATAACTATTATATGTCAATAGACATTGAGATATTGTTAATGCAGATTGTTTATGCTGGGACTTCACTGCTATATCTGCAGACTGTCCCCTGGGAGATGTATTAAAAGTGTTGCTCAAATAATTCTCCATGGGAATAAGTAAGCTTTATATAGTTCTGGTAGTGAAAAAGCAAAAAAGGATATTCCATTTAACAAGCTTTTTCATATATTTATAAATATCCTTACTTTGGGCAGGAATCAAAACACAACCTAAAGTGCATTTTAATTTCACTTTTAAAAGCTTTTCCCCCCAAACATGCAGTAAAAAGCAGGTCAAAAAGTTGTTGAAATTATACCTCACTTTCCCTCATTCAGTACCAAAAAATTCCAAATTAACTACTTTTAATGGAAACTGTATAAAAACATAAGTTCTCCTGGAGAAAAGATTTGGAACTCATGCCTCAAACAAACAAAAATTTTTGTTAATGGCTGGGCTATAAACATCTGCCAGAGGGAGGCTTGAAATGGACACAACAGACCTTCAGTTGCAGAACAACTGGGTTAACAAGAGGGTTTTACTAAATGCTCTTATACTGAGCTCTCTTGGATAAGTGTTTTGTCTATAAATGAAGTGATGTTCTGTGTAGACAAAAAACCCTAGGACTTTTATCTGATGATGACTTCGGTTCTCCACCAGCCAAAATCCTTTTGCTGCCCCAGCCAAGCCCTCTAAGCTCTGGGCCAAATTGCGAGTTCGGAGGTATGGAGCAATATAAGATAAGAGACAAGAAGAAGAGCAGTGAATGACTAGCGAAAAGTCAAACGAAACAAGACACTAACTCACATAGTGGAAAACAGAAAAGCGGGGGACACCCGTTGGAGACATATTTTCAGTTTCCAAATGCTCCTGTGAAGAGCAGGACTGGCTCCAGGGGGTAGCATTTACTGGCCACTCCTCAGCAGTGCCACCTTCTGACTGCATTAAAGCAGATTAGAAGTGAGAGTATTTGCAGTTTGCAGACCTCACCTCTTCAGGTTAAGAAGGTCCATGGAAGGTCACCAAGATGTGGGAGCCCAAGCCAGCAATAATGGAGAATCTCCCACATGCATGTGAACTTTTGCTTTCCACTGCATTCTGGACTACAAACAAAGACACAGCTGGATGTAAATAGACAGCAACAAAGACGGGATAAACAATCATGGGAGTTCAAGATCACGTAAAGGGAAAAGATCACACCAATGAGCTATCCAACTACCTGTAAGAAGGTCAATAATAGACTGCAATTCTGCTTTGAAGACAAATTGCCAAACAAACACAAAGCAGGAGAATGCCCAAGCAACTGTTAGCATTCAACAGATATTAATCCATAGTGCAAGCACTGGATAGCTGCTAACAGAGAAGTAAGCTATTTAGCCACTCTTATCAAGAAATCCTGAAATAAGGGTTAATTTAAATAACATAATATTTTTGTTTATCTTCAAAGGTTTTTGTTATTGTTGTTGACACAAGGACACATATATAGGCCCAAATTTGATTAGTTGAACACATATCTAACCAAGTTTCAAAAGAGATCTGAGCATGATCAAATCAGCTTGTTCAGAAATCAAACAAGGAACAATAACTCCCATGTAAAACAGCAGGGCTTTCTGTCGTAAAGGACGGCAACACAACAGAAACAAAATATAATAAAAAATGAAAATTCAGGTACAAGAATTATGTATTTCATACTGAATAATTATTTCCTTACTGCCCGTAAATCCTCTCTGGTAAGCTGTGCATCTAAAACTCATCGAACTGCCAAGGGGTAAACGCAGCTCCATCCATCACACAGCCACTTGACAAATACATTCCATAATAGAAGTTTATTTTTATGGGAGGCTGAATCAAGGACTTTCCCATGCATACAAAAACTTGTCAAAATTATTTATGAGTCTTGCTGAGACACACAATATGTCATATCAAACTCCTATTTTCCTTCCAAGCACAGACTGTCAATATCTCTGCTACTATCAATAATGTGGAACACCGCAGCTATAGGCCCTCAGCATTTTGAGGTCATTTGCCCATCCTAGCCTGCTGCCAGGAGCTCTTTCTCTCTAACTGCAATGCAGCTAAGAGAGGTAACATTTGCAATCACTGTAAGATGCTGTAAAGGTAAGCATCAGGGATTGCTCTCGAAAGCTTTGCCAACATAGAATAAAAACAATATATTTGACAAATTACAGTTCATTATTATGAAAATGACGGGAGTTGCCTGGCTTTTCTCTGCATTAAACTACCTTAAAGCTTTATCACGGTGCTCTGGGATAATTAAACAAAAGCTATTGAGGATAATGTCTGTGACCTTCCAGACCAACTGGAAAGATACAAGGTACGTTAAAATATTCAGTGCCTGACTTACCACATGTAGATTGTTTTGAATTTTCTGTCTGTAGAATTGGTAGGACAATGCCAACCTAATTCTGCATTCATGAAGCAACAGTATGTTATAAAATTAATGCTAAATACACAAAAAAGGTGTTGCTCTTCTCAGAGAAAGACAGCAAGAGCTGACCTTGTAGGAACGTTGAACATGTTGCGAATCACCCTTACAGAAATGGCTACTCTTATCAGTATGACATGTCACCTCTAAGCAAGATTGCTGTTAAAAATATAGTTGCCCATACAGGCCAAGATGACTGACATCAAATTAATCTAAATTAAGTCTAGCATAATGTGGCCCTTTTGGAAGTTCAGTTTGACTGAAATAATACCACTTTGAATATCATTATTATTGGGTCCAGCCATTCATACACTTATCATATTTTGAAATCTCTCAACTCAGAATGATCCTGAAGTTGCTATAGTTTCACTATTATAGACTAAAACTAAGAACTGCAGCCTCATAGGCTAAAACTAAGACTTGCAGTGCCATTACAACTGTACAAAATTTAGCCCCTTTCCCCCTGCACAGAGTATGCTAACTTTTCAACTTTAGTAACAACTCGATGTGCAAACCTGAGTGGTAATCTTTCTCTCCCTGTTGAAAAGTAGTCATATACTGGTGCTTTTGATGCCACAAGAGTTGTCCGGGTGTTTATTTACTGGCTAGTAGGCAAAATACCCACATGAACATGAACATGAACACACACACACACTAAAAAAGGAAGCATGCATGCCCTTGACTCATCACCAACAGGCTTCTGGAGCTGCATTTGTGCGGGAACAAGAATTTCTGCCCATAGAACTAGTTTCTTGCCTCCCCCCTTCTGTGGCATCTCAAAAAGCCTTTTGAAACCTTGTTACTGGAGGACCTCCAGGAAAAGAATTGGAAGAGGCATCTGGGGCTTCTGCAAAGATGGTAGGTGGGAAAATTATATTCTGTAGACAAAAATCCTTCCTCCCGTGGAAACGCTGTTCTGGATCCAAGCTATGGCCACATACTAAAAAGGCTCTCCTTTTTAGGCTCTCCGCCAATGTGGGAATTCAGGGGACAGTGCTACAGTGGCTAGTCTTTCTCCATGATTGGGGACAGAGGGTGGTGCTGGGGGAGACGTTATCATCTCGTAGGCCACTAATATGTGGTGTGCCGCAGGGGGCGATACTCTCCTCATTATTATTTAATATCTATATGTGCCCCCTCGCCCAGTTGGTGCAGATCTTTGGGCTTGGGTGTCACCAATATGCGGATGACACCCAGATGTATCTGTTGTTGGACGGACGGCCTGGATCGGCCCCGGTTGTCCTGGAGAGTGCTTTTGAAGCTGTGGATGGATGGTTGAGGTAAAGTCGGCTGAAACTGAACCCTGCGAAGACAGAGATGTTGTACTTGAGTCGTGGAAACGTGGATTTGGGACCCCAGCTTCCTATACTCGATGGTGCAGTGCGTACATTAGCTCCAAGAATTAGGAGCCTGGGGGTGATCCTTGATCCCTTCTTGACGATGGAGAATCAGATTACTGTGGTTGCCAGGTCTTCTTTTTGTTACCTTAGACAGGCCAGGCAACTTGCCCCTTATCTTTCATCCCACGACTTGACTACAGTGGTCCAAGCAATGGTCACCTCTAGGCTGGACTACTATAACGCACTCTACACTGGGCTTTCCCTGAACCTGATCCGGCAGTTACAGCTAGTACAGAATGTGGCGGTGCGGGTCATCATTGGAATGCTGATATGTGCGCATATAATGCCAGTATTGTGCCAGCTGCACTGGCTGCCAGTGGAGTACCGAATCAGGTCCAAGGTTTTGATACTAACCTACAAAGCCCTATGCAGACTGGGACCGGCGTATCTGCGAGACCGCCTCTCCTCATATGAACCCCAGAAGACTCTTTGCTCAAGCGATAAACATCTATTAAAGATCCCTGGCCCTAGGGAGGCCAGCCTGGCATCGACCAGGGCCAGGGCTTTTTCAGTCCTAGCCTCAGCCTGGTGGAATGCTCTATCTAATGAGACCAGGGCCAGGCAAGATTTGCTAGCTTTTTGCCGGGCCTGCAAGACAGAGCTGTTCCGCCAGGCATATGGTTGATGCGAGGCGGTGCCCCCTAGCCGGGGGAGTAAAGCACATGCCCTCCCTTCTAGTGACATCTTCCATCTCTCACATATCTCCCTGTTAAAATGCTCTGGAAATGGTGAAAAAGGTGGTCATCCAGATTATGTGCTGCCGCGTTTATATATGTGTGTGTGTGTGTGTATGTGTATATATGTGTGTGTGTGTGTATATATATATATATATGTATGTATATGTATATGTATATGTTATTTTAATCTATGGTATTTAAGGTGCTTTATGTTTTTAAACTGTTTAAATTGTGAAATGTGATTTTAAACTTTGTTGTAATCCGCCCTGAGCCTGCTGATGTGGGGAGGGTGGAATATAAATTGAATATAAATAAATAAATAAATAAATAAATATATTATTATGTGTCATTTCTGCAAATTTTGGTACCATTGATTCATGCTAAAACATCAAGTATGTCATTTGTTCCTAGCGTAGAAGATTCCATTTGGATTTTCTGACTCACAGGACAAAATATTATGGCTGGCCCTACAAACTGCGCTGCAATTTTTACCTTATTTACAGTATGGTTCTATGAAAGATTAGACTGAGAGCCAATCCAAATGTTTAAAACGAACAGAGACAGACAGACAAACAGACAAACAAACGAACAAACCAACAAACAAACTCTATGTGGCGTACTTACTATCACAGAGTAAAGGTTTCTAGCTAAGACTTCTTCCTGACATGCTAGCTGTTCATATGTAGGGAATTTCTGATATGAGAGGTCATTTAAATATACATCACCACCACCACCACCACATTATTTTCAAGTAGTGCAAGTCAGGGAAAACTGAACCACACCAAACAATCCATCATCTCCAGCCAAGCTCTATGCTACAGCCTCATCTTTTCTAATCCCACAGGCAGAGATTCTCACCTGTGGGATCTACAACAGATATTTTTGGAATTACAATTAGAGATGGGCACAATCGGCATTACAATAGAAAAATACCCATAATAATGGCGTTCGCGCAATCAGGACCCGGCGGATCGGTGCCGTCCACGGTGACCGATCCAGCGTTCGCAGGGGGGGGGGGCTTCATCGGGGCTTGGTTTGGGCCATCGGGATCTGATCGGGGATGCAGACAATCAGGCGCCAGTAATCTATTCCCGGGGCAACGGAGCCAGGGGAATGCCTGAGCTGTGTTTGCCCTCCTTCTGTCGCCCTGGAAACCCGAATGGAAGCCCAGCTTTCCTTGATTAGCAGGGCTTCCTTCCAATCACGGAGCAGCAACGCACTCACCAGTTGGGAGACCTAGGGGAGGGAGGGGGAAGGCGGTGTTTTGTAGCCATGGGCACTCCAAACAATTTTTGCTTTTTAAAAAAACGGGGCTTTGTAGGAGGAATGGCTGTTTTTCTGTCTGTCACTCTCTGTTTTTAACCTGCTTTTAAAACACTGTATTTTGTGGGAAAACCTCATTCATGGCTCTGTGTGTGTGTTTAAAATATGCTTTTGGAAGACTGGCTGCTTGCTTGCTTTTAAAATTGGGTGGGGAGGAATGGAGGATTCTGTCCCTGCTTTTTTTAAAAAGCTGGCTGAAACATGTTGACAGGGTGTCTCTCTCGCTCTCTATTTGGAGAGGCAGGGACAGGTTAAAAACTTTTTCTCCCTCTGCTCTAAGTGTGTGTGTGTGTGTGTGTGAACGTCCCCTCCCTGAGGGGAGGCGGCTTGTCGCTGGGTTAAAAACTTTCCCCCCCTGCTCTAAGTGTGTGTGTGTGTGTGTGTGTGTGAATGTCCCCTCCCTGAGGGGAGGCAGCTCGTTGCCAGGTTAAAAACTCCCCCCCTCTGCTCTGTGTGTGTGTGTGAACGTCTTCTCCCCGTGCCCGCCAGGCCCAGCGGTCGCTGCCACCACCCACCTTCCCACATAGCTGGGAACAGCGGGGCGCCCCTCCGCTTTGGCCTCCCTGATCCGATCCACGGATCAGAAACGGGAGATGTTTGGTGTGGATCGGTGATTTGGGGCCTTTGCCAGCGCCTATCTCCGATCAGCTTGATCGGTAATTTTTTTTGGATCGTGCCCACCTCTAATTACAATACTCACCTGATACAGTAAGGAAAGAGATTGAGAAAGCCAGAATGATACCAAAGGACAACCTGCTACAAATGAAACCACACAGAACACCACTGGCTAGTCACATATAGCTCTCAGCTCAAACCAGTTCAACACATCATTAATAACCTGCAGCTTATGCTGAACAATGATACTGCTCTCTCATCTTTTCTTGGCCTCAGCCAGCTCCCTAACCTTCAACAACTTCTCATGCACAATAATGCACTTCCTAGCATGGACCAGGGCTTGCAACAAACCAACTCTTTCCCCATATTCACCCTAACAGCACAATCACTGGGACTAACAACATCAGCTGTACTATTTCAGATTCATTCACTTGCTCATCTTCCAACATTCTATATGCCATCAGACATCAACAATGCCCTTCCATTCTCTACACTGGACAAACAGGTCAGTCCCTGAATAAATGGACATAAATTTGACATTAAAAATCACAACACTCAAAAAACAGTGCAAGAGCATTTTAATCTTCCAGGACATTCCATTGCTGACTTCAGAGTAGCAGTCCTCAAACAGAGAAACTGAAAAGGAAGATTACAATGTGAGATTGCTGAAATTGAGATTATTCACAATTTCAGAATATTGTCCCCTCCATGGGTGAATAGGACATAGGATTATTCTCTCACTACAGATGCTAATTTTCTGCATTCCCTCCCCTGCTCTAATCAAGCTAATTACATTTCACATTGTACATCCACATCTTATCTTACTTTTTTGCAACACTCATCCCACCTTCTGACTGGGATAAAAATACTCTGAAATCTCCATACCTATCCTTATCTGATGAAGGGAGCTTGAGTATCGAAAGCTTATACCCTGGAAACTCTTTTATGTCTTTAAGGTTCTACTGGAATCGAAAGTTGCTCATCTATTGCAGACCAACACTGCTACCCACCTGAAACTGAACCACATGGTATTTCCTACATGTCTGAAGAGGCTCAGAAAGGCAGTCACTTGTTCAAGAATGAGTGGTACTTGAGTTTCAGAATCTCAGTAGCTAACATTTATACAGTAACTTATCTAATTTGGGATACTTAACCATAGATGTTCTTTTGCATTTTCAGGTATGATCTTCACATATTCATATCCTTAGACAAACATTCCTCCTCCTCCTGTCAAAGTAACTAACTTTATCACTAAAGGACAGGAGGTAATTGGAGATCTCTCTAACTGTAAGCTCTTGCAAGGGCTGAGTCTGATCATTCACCAAACTGTTGAGTTGATGGGATTCGTGTAGCTGGTTATAAATTGATAATCTAAATTAATTCATTCAAGCAGAAATCGATTTTGTAACTCCTTGAGAGCTTGTAATAATGCTTACCTCCTACCGCTAGCTGCATTCTCTGTTTCATAAAGCTGGTCGGAAACAGCTGGATTCAGGTGACCTGCTAGCTCATTAAATCTGCTACATGTTCCTTTTGGTAAATGATATTAAGCTGAAATGTCCTTGCGTTGATTTTTTCTTTTAATTTTATGACAGAAATAACCTAATTTGTAACACAAAATAACAATCTCCTTGGATTACTTTTGCCTTGTTAAAATATTTTATGCATTTTTCATTTACACAAAGGTAATGGAAAAACACTTAAACTATCTGTTATTTAAACCACAAGAGATATGTTACTGGAAGTGTGATAGCTGCAGAAATGATTGCCTCTTCATAGTCTTTGCTTTATATCTGTAATAAAAGGCGAACAATTCAATTCAGTGGTTAGTAAATAAAGTATGATAGTTTTTTTTATTTGTTCTGCATTGGAAAAACTAAAATCAAATTGCTTTTCAAATTCATTCAGAAAGAGGACTCATTATTTTCCTTTCCCTCTAATATAAAATGCATAGTTTTCATTCTGAACCTTAAACATTCTTAATCTAGGAGCAGATATAATCTAATTCTGATTCTCAAATAGATAGAATCATTTCCCTTCACTATTCTCCTCATAATTACTGGAAGGCTGCAGATGTGGATGGTGATAGGAACTTAAAGAATTAAGAGTTTTTGACTTTGGACGAGTACATTGGAACATCTTTCTTTTCCCAAATCATTTGAATAAATCCTCTCTCTCTCTCTCTCTCTCTCTCTCTCTCTCTCTCTCTCTCTCTCTGCTTCACGAAACAATACAGTGAAAAATTAAGGACACTCCAAACATAGCAGGTAAACCAGTGCTCTTTCCAACAAAATCATCAACCGGAATAAGATTCCGTGCTTCATTAAGTCCAATGCAGCTGATTAATTAACAAGCTAATCAGTTTCTTTTATCAAAATCCCCTAACATTAGATGGAAAGGGGAGAAGCAAAAAGCATAAGGACTTTTAATGAAGATCACACACAAAACTGTTAACAGAGCTAAGCACTACCAGTCCAGAACATCTGAAATGCCCTTGATGGTGTCTGCCTGCCTTTCCCAGTAGGTTTCACCATAAAGCAAACATTCACTCATATTGATAAGATGGCAAAAGGCCATCCAGAAAAATTAGCAGAAGAAATGTTTTAGACTGCTTTGCTATTAAGATAATAGTAACTAAAACCAGAATTATTAGCTTATTAAAATTAAAGATCCATATAAAGATAAACCATCCTTTTAATTATCAGAAAGAAAAAACCAGCATTGATTTCTAGCTTCTGGTAATAAAGCATCATAGTTGAAAAACAGCATACAAAATGCTGTTCTCGGGATGCAGAGGACAAATTTTGGTATCCTCTCTGAGAAAAATGTTCTTCCCACAATCCAAAGCACTTGTTCTGAAGCCAACTATACCTATCTTGCTCCTACTACAGATTTTGTTTCGTTTTAGTTCTGATTGGAAAGATATAACACTTTGAATATGATATATACATGAGCAGGCTTAGCTCTCAGTGAGTCCTGCTGAATTCTATGACAAAGGAACTCAGTTGCAACTTGGGAAACAGCTGAGAAAGGATAGTAACTGCTTCTCTGTCCTGACACTATGGTGACAAAATTCTTCCTCAGCACACATTTTGCTAGTCATAAGAACGACAATTTCACTAAGTTTTAGGAAGAATTAAAAACCTACCAGATGGAAGATTCTAAGCATACCTCGTTGACAGATGTTACATCTGTAACGCACATAATCTATAAAAATGGCAAAGCAAGTATGTACATCTAATGGAACTTTGTGTGCTTAAGTTTAGCTGCAATCCTCAAAACACAGCTGTAAGAACAATTGAGACTCAAGGGATGATGGAGAATCACTATGACTTATTCCAGCTGAGGAATGAAACCATGATTTCTGCATAGCTATGATGTAAAAGCTTGCAAATTAGAGCACTGCAGCTACAGTTCTAAGAGCACTTTCCTGGAAGTAAGCTCTACTGAATATAATGTAATATTCTTCTGAATAGACCTGCTTTGGGTTGCTTGCTGCATCATATAGACTTATAAAATGTCAGATTGAGCCAGGTGAAGGTCATTAGAAACTATGCATATGGAACACTTCCCTTTGATGCACTGGATTTCCTTGATGCTAACTAAAACTTTACTTTTATTAATATATTAATTACAATTATTTTCTCATTATTATTATATTAATATTTATTAATACTGCCAGTGCCATCTAATTCATTATCACACTAGGATGATTAGATGCTGAGTTTTTATACATCATGAAAAACTACACTTCATCAAACTCTTAGTCACAGTTATTAACATACCACGTCATTCTAGACACAATATTGAACAAAAACTAAAATGAAAATGATAGATCATAATAATCAGAGAGTCTGAGAACTTCAAAATGAACCTGATCAGCATGTGAGAGTGTTTATATGTTTTTCTTGAAATATTGTATATATTCTTTTATTTTGTATGTTGAAATATTCACCACCTTGGGGAACCTGGGTGCGTGCTATATGCTGTCAAGTCCCTTCTGACTTACAGTGACCCTATGAATTAATGACCTCCAAAATGTCCTATCATTAACAGCCTTGCTCTGATCTGACAAACTGAAGCCCACGGCTTCCTTTATTGAATAAAGCCATCTCTTTTGAGGTCTTCCTCTTTTTCTACTGATTTCCACCTTTTCTAGCTTTATTGTCTTTTGCAGTGAGTCTTGTCTTCTTATGATGTGACCAATGTACAACAGCCTCAGTTTTGTCATTTTCGCTTCTAGGGAGAAATCAGGCTTGATTTGATCTAGAACCCACTTATTTGAAATTTTTGGCCATCCATGACATCTAAAACTCTCCTCCAGCACCACATTTCAAATGAATCAACTTTCTTCCTGTCAGCTTTCTTCACTATCCAGCTCTCACATCCACAGTGTGGATTATCTCGATCTTGGTCCCCAGTGACACATGCTTATCCTAAGGATCTTTTCTAGTTCCTTCATGGCCACCCCCCTAGGTTTCAGTCTCCTGATTTCTTGGTTACAGTTTCCCTTTTGGTAGATGCCTGAGCCAAGGAATAGAAAATCTTCAACAATTTCTTCATTATCAACCTTAAAATTGTAATTCCTCAGTAGCCATTACTTTTGTCTTGTTGATATTCAGCTGTAATCCTGCTTTGGCGCTTTCTCCTTTAACCTTCATCAGTAGCCATTTCAAGTCTTCACTATTTTCTGCCCATAATGTGGTGTCAGCTGCAAATCTCAAATTGTTAATGTTTGTTCCACCATTTTTTACTCGACCAACTAAATTTTTCCTTATGATATATTCTGCATATAGTTAAATGTGAATCAATTTATTGTGTTTGGCCACAGCCTGTCTCAAAATTAGAGAAATTCCGCTAAATAAAATAAAATTATATGTACAGTACAAATTTAACAATACACAGAAAGAGATCAACTAAAACAAAAGTTAATTAGAATCAGAATTCAATACGTTGACTCCTTTGGAAGGAGTTAGAACGAGCAGTTCTAAAAAATGAAAAAAATGAAGTTCACTTCTGGGAATTAGTTTCAAATTAAAGAGGTGGTTCTGCATGAATGATGCATTCTTATCTGAAAGGGAGTGGTTTACATATTTTAATGATGTTTTTGGTTTTCATTCTCCCACCATTGATGGAATTGTAAAATATCAACTAAACATGCCCATGGACTTTTCAAATATGCCAGAATGGGATCCCATTTTGGAAGCTGAGATTAGAGGACTTGTCATTTTGTTAGCCTCAGGTAAATCCCCTGGAGAAGATTCCTCCAGACTTAAGCAAGGCTCTTCCATACTGGTCAGCCCCAGTGTTGGCCAGAGTTTTCACACAAATTAACGACACAGGTTTCATTCCCTCCAGTTGGAAATTAAGCATTATTGTTCCCATTCATAAAAAAGGGGACAGATTGATTCCACAAAATTACAGATCTATAAGTCTGCTTGATACTGCAGCTAAGTTGTATAGCAAACACTTGCTTTCTAAATTAAATGACCGGGTAGCTGAGAAGCAAATTATTCACCCAGTCCAAGCAGGTTTTAGAAAGGGCCTAGGGACTACCACCAACCATTGCCAAACACCCTATCAATTGGCATATTTGGGTGTTCATGGTCATTTGAAGGCATTATATACAGTGTTTGTCTATTTGACCGCAGCATTTGATTATATTGCTAGATCCTGCCTGTAGATAAAGGAGGCAGGCTTGAATATAGATAAACATTTACTGTTTTTTACTATTCTGGATATAGGCTAAACAGATCGGGAGATAATATACATCTTTGTCTGACATCTTTGCCAAATGGAAACCATTCTGTTTCCCTGTATTCTGTTCTAATAGTAGCCTCTTGTTCAGTGTACAGGTACATTTGATCAACACAATCAAATGTTGCGCCAAACCCATTTCTTTTAACACCATGACCTATAAAGTCAAAGGTTTGGCTGTAATTTATAAAAAAACAAGCTGATTTTCTTCTAAAATTCTCTGTTGTGCTTCATTAACCATCATACATTTGCAATATGATTTCTAATGCCTCTTCCTTTTCTGGATCCAGCTTGAACATCTGGCATTTCTTGTTCCATGTATGGTGAGAATCTTTGTTGTGCAATCTTGAGTGTCACGTTGCTTATATGAGAAATTAATGTGATAGTCCAATAACTGCTGCAATCTCTGGAATGTCCTTTTTTGTCTTCAAATTCTGCAGGAATGTTTATATTTTGACACTTTGATTCTTTCATATTTCTCTTTATAGAAATGTTTTAAATAAAATAAATAATAAGTAACTTACCATGATCATGTGTTTATTTAAATGCAAGTTGAGCCCTTCAGTAGATTGCATCACTATACTGAATGCCATTTTGAGAAGCTTTCCATCTGTACATTAGCCCCTTCTATAGACTTTACAGCTTAAATTGTTTTATATGCTACAGGGTAAGAACAAGCACATGAAAGGATCTAGTCAGAGCTGCTCTTTATCATTATTCAAGATGAGAACCACGGAATTGCTTAGAGAACAACAGGTCTTCCTCCCCACCAATAACTATGACTCCCATGAAGAGCCAGGCTACAGTGACGGACTAGGATCTGGGCAACTCAGACTCGATTCCGTGTTGTACCATGGAAGCTTATTGGGTGATTTTGAGCCATTCACGCACTCCATGTGACCTAACTTAAAGGGCTGTTGTGAGGGTAAAATGGAAGACAGGAAAATGATGTAAGCTACTTTGGGATTGGGGAGAAAGACAAGATATCAATGTAGTAAAATTAAAAAAATAAAATAAAATAAAATAAATGAAGCAGTACAAAAACGAGCATCCATGAATTACTCTCAATTGGAACAATTTGCCTGCCTTTACTATCAACAAACACCAGCTTATGTACGCATGATAAGTGTGACAAAAGAAGCCATGTTACTCTGCAACTCTATTAATAGTCCTGCAGAGAAGATTAGCATATCAAGCACCAATCCATATGCAAAAAAACTTCCTCAGGATACAGTGTAGCCTCCCTCCATTAGCATTCCACACCCTGGGAAACTCTTACAGGATGACTCAGCCCAACCCTACCTTCCTGAGTAGATATAAATTACCTGCCAACTTCTTTTCCACACTGTGACACTGAGAGATCTCTGTCTTTTGGTGCTACACCTCTGAAGATGCCAGTCATAGATGCTGGCGAAACATCAGGAACTACAATGCCAAGACCACGGCTATACAGCCCGGAAAATCCACAACCACCAAGAATTTGATAGACAGTGGAGAGGGGTTGGGGGGGGGGGGACCCAACATTTTCCTTGAGGCAGAGCAAGAACGTGCTGCTGCAAATGGACCAACATCCAGACAGTTTTCTATTAATGATCACTGACTTATGCACACAGGGAAACACTTGACAACTTTAAGTTACTGTGCCATCCTAAACAGAGTTACACTCTCTTAAGCTCACTGATGTAAATGTTTAACTCAGTTGTGCACTGTAAATGTGAAGCGTTACTGTTTTGTGCACTTAAAGAATATGGTAAACAGCAGATGGAGAGATAGTGACAGAAGCTCGGAGAAGTAATATGTGATTACATGTGCACAATCCTCTTTTTCATGCAGCTAGACATATATCATCTCTTTGAACAGAAGTGAGCAGTTTAATGAACGACTAGCTGTGCTGATTACAAGTCGCAAACAGACTGCAAGCAGAACTGGCTCATGATTGAACATTCCTGTTAGTAGGAGTTCCTAAATTTAACTATGATGGTTAGTGCATCATGGTAACTGCTTCTTGATGGCTTGGCTTTGAAAATTTCTGCATGAAAAGGATTTCTTCTTGGGTTCAAAACCTTGTACCAGACTTTAAAAAAACAACCTAGTACAATGGAAAAGATTTTCACATATGTATTGTTCTATGTTCTCAAATTTTATTCAGAACAAGCATGCGAAAGTGCAGCAACCTAGTTCTGCTTCCTTTGCCCTGAGCTCTATGTGTCTGTCAATTCAGAGTGCCCAGAGGCTATGCCTGTACAAACTGTAACCTCCATAAGCACAGCTATATACCTTAACCCCAGGACCCCAATGGACACATAAAGCCTATGGATACATAAAGACTGAGGGACAGTGATGCGATCCCATTCTCCTGCTCCATGCATCTGACCCAGTCAGGATTCAAGTATAGGAAAAGGGGAACAGTGTTACAATCCTGATAAAACAAGTCTGCATAAATTGTGACCCACAAAGCCGAATAGGTCATATACTGTGGCTAGTGAAAGGCCTGACCAATCCTCCAGGCCCAGTTCTTGGAATCCCAGGCAGGCAACAATTACTGGTTAGGGGTCAGAAAGTTGGGGCATAGCTAGTGGGATATTACAAGTTCAGAATGTCACAAAGTACACAGGCCCACTGCAAACATATTGAAACAAACGTAAAGCCTTCTCTTTGGACCAGAGGAGTAAAGGTTCCCTTAATTTTGCACTCATTTTAATTCTGCTGTTTTAACAGAGCTAAAAGAAAACCTTGGGCAGCACAAGTATTTCTGATACAGTTCTGATATTAGAACAGTGTAGGTTGCAAAACACCCAGTGGGGCCTGGAGATCTCCTCCTGATTCCAACTGATCTCCAGATGATAGAGGGCAGTTCCCCTGGGGAAAATGGATGCTTTTAAGAAAATAGATACATTTAAGAGTAGAGTATAATGCCATTTTATATGGCATTATACTCCACTGAGCTCCCTCTCCTCCCCTGGCTCCACTCCCAAACCTCCAGAAATTTTACAACCCAGAGTTAGTAACAGTACCAGTGTAAGCTTAAGTGGGTATTACTTTGGGGCAAATGGCTTGTGTATGTAAATTAATGGTGCTAGGTGTTTTTCTAGCAGTAAGGAAATAATTCACGAGTCACTGAATCTTTTCACTACCTTATAGAATTTACCTCTTCTTTTAAAGTTCCTTGCTAAATTTACCTGCTTTGTACTATAGAGTTAAATATTAATTATTTTTAGTGATGGCCTTGAAATACTTGCTGTCCTTGAAAACTAAGAGCCAAACTACACAAGATGAATTATATGCGTATGACACACGAATACACTTACATGAGTTTCTCTGTTGCTTTCCTGTTCACTCACATACTGTGGCCACACTGCACTCAATCCCATGCTCGGATTGGACATGGGAAAACCCATTGATCCTGCCTTTCTGGGGGGTGGGGGGTAAATCTCCCTGAAACATGGGGGGGGGGTCTTTATAGGACAGTGAGGAGTAGGTCTCCTGTAAATTTGGAGGATTTTAGACCTTGGGGAGGTCATTTTAGAGCCCCCCCAAAGTAGGTGCCATCAGTCACCCCATTTTTTACTATTGTGGAGAGAAAATGACAGCAACTGGGGAAACCCATCAATCATGCCTTCCTGGGGTTCAATCTCCCTAAAACTTGGGGGGAGGGTATTTAGAGAACAGTAAGGAGTAGGTCTCCGGCAAATTTACAGGATTTTGCTTGCAAAATGCCACCCCGACCCCTAAGATTGCTTCCCTAGTTTTCCCCACAGGGAATAATGGAGATTGGAGGAGGCTGGGGGTACCTTCTTTCGGGGCCCATAAAGTGGCCCCATGAAGACCAATCTTCATGAAACTTGGAGAAACTTAGAGAACAGTTAGAAGTGGGTCCCCAGCAAATTTGGTAAAATTTGGACCTAAAATACCCGCCCCCCAGACTCCCAGAAAGCCCTGAATCACATTTCCTATTGGAAATAATGGCCAAATTTTACCAAATTCTCCAGCTAAACTGGAGAACAAGTACCTCCTACCCCGTCCTTTTCAGGTCCATGTATTGGGCATGTTTCTGAACTTTTGCTCAGATGTTCAATCATGTTGCCACAATCTTTCTTCCCACCTCCTCCTTATCCTGACTGAAGATGCTGCATGGAGAGGAGGAGGAAGTTATAGGGGTCAGGAGGGTGCAGGAAAGAGGAGTAGGGAGGCAGCAGTATCAACTAGAAAATTGGAGAATTTAAAACATGCCATTTTAAAAGCAAAACAGTTTGGATTTAAGCTGGATCTAAGGGCAAAAAGAGGGGAGAAGGAAGTGGAAGCCACCCAAAATTGATGCTCTACAGCAACGACTCGCTGATCATGACCATGGACACTCATAACCGTGACTACACCAGTTCCCTGACACATGCATGAACTAGGGCTATAGGACCTGGGGTAAAATGGACACGAGCAGGTAGGAGCAGACATGATTCTAGAAACTCGCATAGCCTCGTGTAACTCATCTCGTGTAATTTGGCTCTAAGACATTCACACTTTCTCTAGATCTTCTACCTTTCCCGTTGCCTTTGCTTTTTTCCTTTGAAAAGAGAAATACTGAATATGGTATTACAAATAAACATTACATAACACATTCTGTGAGGCTATGCACTTGGTGAAAATATTTCTTACATTGCATTCCTACCTTACACTGAGTAAATCTATTTATTATTTTAGATCCAGAGGAGGTAGCCGTTTTAGTCTGTAGTAGCAAAATAGAAAAGAGTCCAGTAGCACCTTTAAGAGTAACCAACTTTACTGTAGCATAAACTTTCAAGAACCACAGTTCTCTTCGTCATATGCAGCTGATGAAGAGAACTGTGGTTCTCGAAAGCTTATGCTACAGTAAAGTTGGTTAGTCTTAAAGGTGCTACTGGACTCTTTTCTATTATTTTAGAGTAACAGTTTTTTGCAACAATCCTCAACTGCAAGGGTTTGGCAGTTCAAAATAGTATTCCTTAAATATCATGTAAGCCCTCGTTATACACTAGATACAGCTTAATATTTTTCAGAGTGATACCAACTGATATAACAGTTACTTTCTGTTTTATTCTCTGCTTTAGCTGTTATAGTGCAATCAGAGACTTGCCATCAACAGATAAAGTTGCATCCGGTCCCAGATGAGTAGAGCACAGCTACTTAGCTCTGCCCCACTTGCCTCATACATCTGTGAACAGCAAAGATGGATCAGAGCTAAGGGCAGAGGGTAGGGCTCAGTTTCATGTTAGCTAGGAGATGGCAGAAAGTGTTCCTCTTCTTTTTAAATTCTCAATTTTGTTTGTATTACAATTTCTCTTCAATTGTTGCTGAGAGCCTAGAATTCAATTTTATGCCATGGTGCCTGAACTAGAGTACCTCAGATTAAAAGGAGAAATAACATTGTCCTCAACAATCATGTTCAGATTCTTTTCTTCCCTTTCATGCCATTGCAGTACCAGCTGAACACCTAGTATCACAGAGCAAGGCCAAAGACTTTTTAATGGAGAATAAATGATTGTGTGAACAATCCCCAACAAGGAGACAGAGGGTGGGGGGAAGGAGGAGAGGACACCAATAACGCTAATAGGAATTGTTATGTAAAGTATGAGGGGAAACTTACCAATGTCCCAATTTAGGGATATCCCCAAATACTGGATTCAGCACTCCATTAATCAAGGCAGAAATATTGGCAAAATAACAGAAAGTTTATGAAACTTTCAGAAGATCTGTAAATGATTGACAAGTAGTATAGTCCACTGCTTGTTATTTTTGACACTTCTGTGGTACCTCTTGTTATCTTATTGCATTCAAAGAGGGGTACATTCGTGAGACAGTGCAGGGAGTGCTGTGGAATCAAAACCACACGTTTCAGGCACTTTTGAGGCCATCTCCTAATGTAAATCATGGTGCTGTGGAACATCCCCATCTTCCACTATCTACAACTACGCTGCTAATTTTGCAAGGCCATTACATGTAGATGAAACAAAAAGCAAAGGTGTCAAACTCAATCCAGCAGGCCTTTCAGTAGAACCAAAGTAAAACTATATAATGGGGAGAAATTTTCACTTGACAAAGCATATGGCAAGGAAAGGCTAATGGAAAAGAACATGTTAGTTTCAGTAAAATAGATTATTAAGGTAGGGTGGGGTAGCACTTTTCACATTATAGGCCACCATAAAGACAAGGGAAAACAACTGTTCACTACACTGAGATAATAATATAAATAAATGGGCTTGTAGCCCATTGTAGCAGATCAGTTATCCATTCTAAATAATAACTGGACAATGAGAGAAGGTGCTTATTGAAGTTGTGAAGTTTCTAGATAAATGAAAGCATACATCCATGGAATTTCTTCTACTGCATTGTTGTGTCTTGAGGCCAAAAGATGAAAATTAACCAGGTGCATGTATACCACAGAGAGTACCTGATCTTCTCTACAGAGTGGATAAGCAAACAATCTTTTTGTAAGAGCAGGAATAATTCTAATTGGCCAGAATTATACTGTGAGAGCTATGGGAACCCTCAGGGGAGATTCAGCCCAAATCTCTTTGCTGGTTACATATGGGCTATATCACGGTAAACATCAGGATAGCAAGCTCTGTTTGTTATACTGGAATTGTAGTTTGTGAGGACAGCCGAAGCTTGAAGCCAAACTTTTATAGTGAAAACCCCTAAGCTCTAGCTCTCCGTTTATAGGATGGTCATAAAGCAACATATTTATTTACTTACTTACTTCATTTATATCCTACCTTTCTCCTCAATGAGCTCTTCTCCATTTTCAAGATTACAGAAACAAAAGCAATATCTTTTACAGAAGTATTTGTTGACCCTTGTTATCCTGGCTGTTCTGTATTATTTTATTTTTATTTTTATTTAAGTTATGTATTATTGATACTGCAACTGCTAGAATATCTGGCATAGGCAGCCATATGTATTGCCCTCAGATCCTGAAAAAGTAGTGTGAGTTTGAAGTTTCATCACACAAATGATTCCACAGATAAGAGCTAGAGTGCAAGAAAGAAATGAGAAGAAAAAAAGATGACAGGAGTGGATTGAGCTAGGATGTACCATCTGTAGGTCCTAGGGTTGCCAGGGGCCTCAGGGACCAAAGTGGGGGTGAAAGGGGTGGGGTTAGAGTGGGGTATCTCTCTCATGAATGCATAACATGTGCATCCCTCTCCTCCATCACACCAGAAAATATCATTTTCCAGTGCGACGGAGGAGCTGGGTGTGTGTGCTGAAACTGAGTTCGGTAACAATTGCTTCCAAATGGATGAGTTTTTCTGAGCTTGGCTTCAGCGTGCCCTGTGGCTCATCCATCACTGGCTGTGTACACATGCTTCTACACCTGTGCCACCCAGGTGAGTGGGGCTGGGAGTGGGGCGGGTGGGGGTAGGGGGATCGCAAGTTGTGACAGAATGCAATTTAAAAAAAGGTTTCCACAATGCAGCACTCAAAGATGGAAGGGAAGGAATTAATAACTGCCTGGAAGAAGAGCTTGCTTGACAGGATGCTCTCCCCTCTCTCTGATTGGCTACTCAGAATCAGCTTCAAGATGACAGTGTTGACAGGATTTTGAGTTAGTTAGCAGTTGAGAATTGAGTGTGTGAGAGTCTGACAAAGAGGGTCAGACAGGTACCCCTCTCAAGTGAGGGAAAAGATATCAGTTGCCCTAACTATAACATCTTTGCTTTTGCGGAATAAATCTAGTAAAGAAATCCCAAGTGTCAAAAGCCAGCACAAGCTGAAACCCATTTATGCAGCCAATATAGAACTGGGTGTGTGTTATTGGCAGAGTGAATGAGCAGTAAGTGGAGACTCCTATTCAAGCCAAGTGAAAATGGTTGTATCTTCTTAGGTAAAGAGGAATAATTCCTGCCTAGTGTCTAAAAGGAGGGTTGGCTATAAGGAGGCCCCTTGGTCTGTTGTAAAGGGAGAACTGTGTTGAACTAATGTCTGAAAACCTAAGTTTAAAAAAGGGAACTCTGTGAAGAAATATTATTACTAAAACCAAAGTACTTAACCAAATACCTCTCATTACTAAGAACATAGAAGATCTTAAAGGGAAGTTTTGTCTGAAACTTACAGAATACCAGCAAGTTTTACCTCAACACTTTCATTCCCTGACTGCCCTTATTCCATCCCTGCCTGTACAATAATGTTTCTGTTTCTTTTGAATATTATCAGCCTCCAGTGCTATTTCATACACAGAAGAAGAGGGCTCCTGCTTTTCCCCCATCAAGTTGCTGGGCCAGGCTAAAAAGCCAAAAATATAACTGTTTATTAGGGTGGGACATAAAAGAACTTTAAAAACCACTAGAGACACACTACTTGAGGCAGCTCGGCCAAAGCAGGCAAGCTTAGATTTTGGCAGGAAAATATGCCTCATAGAGGAGGAGTGAGAGGGTCCATCATAAAAGCCTAGTAGGTTCAGAAATTGGTTCAGTCACCATACTGAGAGCTGGCCTGTGCTAACATTTAATGATATATTCATACTATTATTGTAGCATGGGAGACAGGAATTTACAGTTCTAAAATTATCAGGCTCTCCGGAGTAGACTATTTGTTTGAGTAGGTTTACTGGTGCAAATTGACCACTGTATCTTGAGAACCTACTGTCAGCTGTTTCTTTGAGCATTCTCTCATCTCATGTGCAAAATGATTTGCCCATTATCATATTTTCAAAGCACAATAATAAACATGCAAATATTTATACAAGCATAAGGACACACTATTAAACTAGATAAGTGCATTATGCTTACACTGTAATCCTAAACTTTTTCCCCCCTTTGGAAGTAAATACTATTTATATCCATATGTCTTATTTAAAAGCAACTGTGTTTAGGGTTATATATTTTTCAGAAGTAACCACATGGAATATGTAGTTGAAACTGGAGCATTCACTACATTTTATATTTAAATTGATGCTAAACTTCTTAAAGAACACTGTGATGTCAAATTGTGCTTCAGAAAATATATAAACACTATCTTAAAAGTAAATGCATTTCTAATGATTTCTACATTGCTTTTTCTTGGGCTATGTTAGAGATACATGCTACATATTTAAAATATGTCTAAGACAAGCAATGTTAGACTCCTGAAGATGCAGTAGAGTAAAGTTAGTAGCAATAACCAAAACGTTCCCATATGAAGGATTTTTTAAAAGATTTTTTTCTGGACAGTTTAGGTATAATAGAGATTCATTCTAGTAAGTTATTTTACCATTCATTTATATGATATATGAAGCGATCATATAGTAATTAAAATAGCTACTTGTGTACTTTACTTGTTTATGAGAAGATGCATATGTATAATGATTTCTCAACAAAACCAGCTGAATTTAGAAACCCTGTCATTAAAGAACCACAAAGCATGAAAATCTAAAAGCATTAGAACTCGGTTTTCTAGAGGCACTATTTTGACTTTTAGCACTTTGCTAAAAATTAATTTTTTTAAGAGCAAGAAGCAAAATTTAATATTTATTGCATATGATCATGAGGTAATAATTAAACTAATACGTAATTAGCATTTTCTAACCACCATTGTAATCTTGACAAATGCTTTCATTCATTTTGCCCTGATCATTAAAGTCTTTAAAGCACGGATTCTGTTAACTGATTCCCTTGGCTATTCATCAGTGATGCAATTCAACCCATACTCTAGTGGCCAGTAATAATCAGTGCATTGCCTACTTATTAAATGAAGGAATTTTTATCATTGTCTTTACCCAGGCCACCTCCATCACACAGCAGGTAAAAGATATAAATACCATGGCTCCTCACAAATATGGACTGAACCAATCCTATTCCAAATGCATGAAATAAAATCATCTGTTTGCCCAGATATGTTTATCATAATGATTCCTCAGATGTCTTCATTTCACTGAGATGCTTTAGAGTTGGGTTTCAGTTTTAACGAATGTCCATCCCAAAAGAATGTTTATATGTTTGATTTTTGCTCTGTAATTTCATTCAACTGTAAAGATTCTTCTGTGAAAATCCGGTTTATCCTTGCTGACTTTGATAATTATTGTTCCATTTCTTTATATTCTTTTATATGCTAATTGCTTTTAATCAATGTTGGAACAGGAACTTGATAAGAATGAGATCATACCTTATATGCTGGCAACGTAGCCCACTGCCAATACTGTTGAGAGAATCATTGGGTCAGATGGTCAAAATACACTATTTATCCCTCCATCTCCTTCTACAATTCAAATATATTTGCAAAATGTAAACAAAGTATGTGCCAAAAGCACTGAACATTTCAAAGGTAAAAGTCTCTTTAAAAATTACAAGGATATATTAATAATCTGGCCTCCACGTCAGAGTACAGAATTAGAAACGTAACTACAGACCAGATTTATAAACTGAATTGCTAGGGCTGCTTCACATAGGATTGGGTTCTATACAAAAATCTAAATGGAGAGACTGCACTGGATAGTGCACTTTAGTACTGGCTTTGGGGTATAAACCCAGTAGCAACCTTGAAGCAGAAGTCAGTACAAGCATTCCAGTTATCAACACCCTCCCAACTTCACATCCTGAAGGTTAAGTTTTTGTGCACTCTGTATTCTAAGAATTCTTGTAGCGGTAAGTCGTAAAATCTTCTTGACCCTATTAACTTTTCCCTCCCCCCTTCTTTCTTTTTGTATTCCTTTTTTAACTTTGATAAAATAAAATAATATATATATATATAAGAACAAACACCCTCCCACCTTCTGCCCCCAGATCTGCCTCAGGAAACTGATGCCCAAGAGAATTGATAAAAGCAGGAGTAAGCAGGCTGCAAATGCCCCGTTTTTATTATTTAATTCTCTTTCTAACCAGCCCCAACCCTAAAGCTTGGGGGGGAGGGGTAGTAACACCTAGTAAGTGTTGAAGCAGTTTTAGGATTTACAGTGTGTTCAAGAGTTTTTCAGTGGAAGTTCAGAATATTTTAATGGCCAATGAGTATGGAACAACTCCATGGCCTTGGCTCATATTAAGAAACCACAACCACTCTAAGAAGTCAGTAAATAGAAATACCTGCTTTTATTTTGTTTTCCACATAAATATTGATAAGCACTGAAGAACTGACCAAGTTTGAATCAGTATTGTTAATGTCATTGATCAGAGAGGCTTTGGACAAGCTGCAAAATCAGCACAATGTACATTTCGCCTCACTCTGCCTCCCCACCCCATGGATGCACTTCTGAAGGTAACTTATGAACCAGTCATCCCATAGCAACCATTCGGGAGGACTTCTGGGTTGTTGTTGTTTTAAATAATGATCATAATATAAATAACCAAAAAGTGTTAGAACCATATCTTCCAAATACAGTGAGAACTCTTTTTCAGACTGCCTAAACTCTTAGTGGTTAAAAAAAAAATTTACCTGTTCTGTTTGATTACATATCCTTCCCATCATATCATATTTTTCGCATATTTAGTGTTCTGCCTTGTCTCTGTTAACCTAATTTTGTTCCTATGATATAAATATACTTTTCTCTCTTGTTCATGCAAAATAACAGAAAATATTATATATTGAATGGGGGAAAGCTTTTAAATAAAGGGAAATGTAGTTTTGAAAAAATTATTTATTTTAATACAAAACTGACTAATGCTAAATAAGCAAATTTGAAGGGCAGAAAAATATACAACACTAATGGAAGAATGCTGCTTTGAAAGATCTGGCCTGTTGTATTTGGCCCAGCATGCACTACATGCTGACTTCTACCTGGCTTCAAATTCCCTGTCATGTTCACAAGCCTCAACACAGATGCTCCTTTTCTCTGGCCTGTGCTAGAAATGAAGCCATTAAAACTAGGTCAAACATTTCAGTATCTGCATTCATTCACATCACATGCCTAAATGTATTCTGAAAAGCAAAAACATTAAGACACATCATAAAGATGTATGTTCTAATTTAAATAGACTTGCAACAGGCATCTTGAAAAGTGTCTCTTTTTTATTAAATTAATTGAAAGAGTTGGGTTGGTGAGCCCTGGTTTGGCAAAAACTAGCTCAGCCCTTGCAAAGACTCTCATGATAATCCAAGTTGTCACAAAAGTTCTTTTGTGAACTTCTATGAGGAAATACAAAGATATTTTGTAGCAGGTTAAAGTGAACCCAATAAAAGCAAACGAGGACAAAGACTGTAATTGCTGAGATGGAGAGATGCCTGTGTAAAGCACTTTTATGAGCGCATGTATGTGGATGATTTTTCCTTCTGCTGGGAGCCCTCCTCCATGTCACCTGAAAGGCCACAATTTTGCTACAACAGATTACAGTGGCTTCCCCCTAGAAACAATATGGATAGAGAAGCCATTAGTTGTCCATCCAGAGAGGCTACAGTGTTAGGCAGTATTTGTATAAATACCATGACTTTGATATTATGTAATCTTGGCTGAATGAACTATATAATTTGAGACACCCCAAATGGTAATCAACATAAAAGAATACTGCATGAAAGTTTCCTACAGTCCATTTTCCAGTCCTAGAACATGCCACCACTATGCTTTGCTTCCATTGCTACAATTTTAGATTTCAAACATAAACAAATAACGAACCATGGTTGTTATGGAAGCATGCATTCAAAGTTCTTACGCATGAGTGTTCCTTTTCCCTGCCTTTTATCATACAGTTTAGAAACTGGATTTGAGTCCAGTGGCACCTTAGAGACCAACAAGATTTTCAGGGTATAAGCTTTCGAGCATCAAAGCTCTGTTCTTCAGATGCAAGGAGGAATGGAAATCCCTGAGCCTTTACATTATACTCAGAAAGTGAGAAAGGTGTTGCAAGGAATCCTGCTGTTCTACTTCAGACCAACAGATCTACACACCTGAAACTAGTTTAGAAACTTAAGACTTTCCAGTTTCAAACTAACCATAATTTATTCTGATGGCCAAATCATACAAAACAACCACCTGTGGTTTGTTCTCTAACCTACAGACTAGGATTCCAAACTCATTTCAATGGATTGTGGTTTGAAATCCTGGATTGTATGAAAGATACATTACAATTTGACATTTCATCCAATCTGGATGCCATGACAAACTTACTGGGAACCAGGAAGCCTTCAGTCTGAGAGCTGTGTGTGAGGGGAAAAGTTATAAGGAGTGTATGCCTTGAGGACTTTCTCATGAGGATAAACTACACTTTGTTGTTAAAACTGAGTAAAATTAGTCTGCTTTTAAGGGAAAGCAATGTGCTGCTGCATTCGGACACTGGTTGTACAGCTTGCTTTAACAATATTATCTGTTATTATTCCCTACTGGATGACTTTCAGGGTGTCACTTTGCCTGATCTCAATATACAAGATTGAATCTTTAAGATCAATGCTATGCTGGACAGAAGTACAGTTCTCTGATCCAAATGTTCTTCCTGGTTCACACTGTTTAACTTTCTGAAATCTGAATAAAGCCTTAAAGTTAACTAGAATGCAACATCTTCACACAATCATGAGAATGCTTTTATATTTTATCTTCAAATAATATGGATTTTGTTTTGATTATATATGTATCTTAACACACTAAAGAAAAAAAAACTATGAATACCAATTTCCTAGTAATTGAGATCTCATATAGAATAGAAACCAATATAGAATATGACATAGCTCCATCCCACTGGGAATATTTTAAAGCTGAACTATTAATTCATATCTAGAGGTAGTTTGGCCGGATGTCTATATGAGAAATCTACAATGCAATCCTAAGCAGTCATTCCAGTCTAAGCCCACAGTTAGTACTCTTTACTTTTGAGTTGCAGGATGTCCTTTTGAGTGGATAACTTGAATTGCTGCTATATGCCAATAAAGGCTAACTTGACTTGAGTTGCAGGAGAGAAATGTGATTTTTACAACTGTGGCATGTCTCAAGTATACATAAAAAGATAAAAAACAGTATTAACTTGTATTTTCAGAATTTTTATTATTCTATATTTATTAATTAAGAATATTGTGCAGAGTGGGAAATTATTACTTCAAATCCCTACAGATACTAAGCAAACTATGTTTGACTAGATGAGCTAAAACTACTGATTAAATATTGGTCAGTTCAGTCAAAGGTTCAAGGCTGGGGGGGGCATGGCAGGAGCAGATGGGTATCCTCTTGAGCCTCTGAGGGTCTCTCTGACAAGAATCTGATAATGGAGAAGATCATAAATTAAGGGACTAGCATGGCTCCCTGGTTCTGGTTTCTCCAAGCTGAAACTTAAGATAGACTCCTGGATATAAAGATTAATTTGACGAGGGTTTCAAGAATAGTAACATAATATAATAACATTCGATTTATATACCACCCTTCAGGACAACTTAATGCCCACTCAGAGTGGTTTACAAAGTGTTATTATTATTACCCCACAACAATCACCCTGTGAGGTGGGTGGGGCTGAGAAAGCTCCAGAGAACTGTGACTCGCCCAAGGTCACCCAGCTGGCTTCGTGGAGGAGTGGGGAATCAAACCCGGCTCTCCAGATTAGAGTCCCGTGCTCTTAACTACTACACAAAACCGACAGATAAAAGTCTGAAAGTATTTGGGATATGTTCCATTACTAGTATTTTAACTGTTTATTAGTCAATGTTTGGTGAATTGTGACGCCCTATGGCTATAGACAATAAACTCTTTTGACTACTAGTATTTGGCAACCTCAACATCTTCAATAAAATTATCTCAATTTATTAGGACGTGTTGAACAATATACTCAGAAATCCAGGGTAAGGAGAGGACAATTCATACAGTGACAGCTATGCAATTTTTCCCTATATAAATCCATCATAACGTCTTCTGTGAAGCCAGCTATTTTTTTACCGGCTGACTCTGAAACTCCTCTAAGAGGTCTTTGCACTGATACTAAACTTACATTAAAATGATCTAGAAAAATATAGCCTCAATGTTTTGTTTCCAAAGAATTTTTATAAACCTCACATTTCAGAAGGAGCCAAAGGGACAGAACATCTAACACATTTCTATGTGAAAATAAATTTCTGACATATAATGTTAGTACTAAAAGACATTTAACTCTTGAAATCCAACATCAACCATATTTTTGTTTCTGTAAAGCAAGCTGAGTTTGATTGGGGCAGTTTTTCCTTAGATAAGATCAGCTGACAGAACGATGGGGATAAAAGCATTTTCATAACTCATTTTATTTGGGTATTTATTTTTAAAGACATTTTATCTGTATAGATGTCAAAGGGGCCACTATGAAAAATAAAATCTTGGACATCTCTTACACGGATCTATAAGGATTAGAATCTGTGAGATCAAACTGAACTGCATCTGTATTTTCCTTTCAATGTTCAGCACCATACAAAGGCTTTACCAACATGTCCCAATTGACAGAATTCTTCAATCATTTTCTTTTCTAATGTTGGATCCAGAAGTACTCCATGCTACATTCCTGGCCTTTAAGGGTTATTATGACCTCATCCAGAGCATGAAAAGCAAACTATTCCAAAGTTGTTTGACCCCTACTATCAATAATTCTAACTCTGCCACACTGAGCTTCAGTGTTCCTACTATCATCTGCCTCTACTGCACAATCAGTGTTTACCGTATGTTATTTCTTCCTACACCTGAGCTTACAAGCATTGCCCTCTTGATTGTTATTTTACAATGCCAACTGTCTACTTCTTTTAACATGCTTCAATACGTCAATATTGATTAAAATTCTGGAGATTCCAAACAAAAATGAGAGTATTCTAACTGTATACTTTTGTTCAGTGGTGATGGTTTCCAACCTTAACAATCATGGTGTGCAATGTTTCCTTTTGCAAACCAGATTGTCCTCCTTCAAATTCCTCCTAAAAAGTTTATTGTGATGCCTATAAAAAAAATCCTAATGATAGCAAGGCAGCTGGTGTGTCAAACCCACAGCCTATTATGTTAAACAGTATTGTCTCATTGTTTTCTTCACTCCATTTTTCTGCTTTATCCACCTGCTGTCTCATGACTTGGATTTACATTGGAATCTATTTGGGGTACAGCCAACTTGTGTTCGTATTATTTATATATAATTTAACAGAAAATAATGTAAGCTGTTCCACACCTGCTAAGGCTTTCCTTTTGTTCCTTTGTGTGCATGAACCTACTCCAGTCCCAACCCCTAAAATCTCAGTACTTGGGAATCTGGACTCGGGGATCTAGGGATTCCAAGGAGCTGTACAGATACAGCATGGAATTCTTTTAAAAATGTGGGATAAGGAGCCTGTTATCCATTTCTAAGTAAAAATGCTTTAAGCAGAAGTTAGGCTTCAGCTGTCTGTATCCCTGAATGATAGATTAGGGGTATGATTTATAAAAAATAGTTCTTTATGTATAGATTATTTGCTGGATTAAAGAAACAGAGGCCATTCTGGATTATTTCAGATTTGCATCTCTTTTCATTTCTTTCCACAGATATTTCTCTTTTGTTCCAATACATATAAATGGATTTTAAAACTGTTAGTACAGTCATTTTCCAAACTATCGTCAAAGTTCTCAAATGTATCATAATGCAAACAAGTTAAAATGTTCAGAAAGATTTTTTACAATAACACTAATCATTTCAATATATAAAAGCATGCACCACAAAACCACAATGAATAATGATGCGGGGGAGGAGTATATCCATTATAATAAAACTGGAGCCTCTCCAAATAGTTCTGATGCTGCTTCTGTAGTTGCCTGGTGTTCAGTGTTTAGCATTAAAACAGAATATGTTGAACCAGGAACTGAAGCAGTTCCCCTTTGGCCATAAAAATATTGAGTATATTTTATGGTATTATTATAATAAAGAAATAGACTTTTAAAATAACCCCTCATGGCTCCTTCTATATTTTATTATGTGGGCAGCTGAGCTGACTTTCATCTCTGCCTGCTGTTGTATTTAAATGTTTTGAGTACAGTTTTCAAAAAATACTTGAATTGTCAGTGTGGATACCTTTGATTTGTATCTTTTAAAAAAGAGAGAGAAGAAAGACCACAGAAATCCCAAATTAGGTAATCTCCATTTTTTTAAAAAAAGAAACCTCAATATATTTTACTGAAAGATTACATGGCACATGTGTGACAGAACGCAAGTGCCAATGTCCGTCATAATAAAACCACTTAGGTTCAATGTGAAAGCACAATGCACTGAAGGGGCTCCAATGAACCTCAGCAAGAGATTACGTACATTCCTATTGGCAGAACATGGCAAGACAGAATGTCAGATTTCATACTCGGCAGACATCTACAACAACTGATGCCTTGTAGTCAAAGCCTGTTAAATTACCTGTGAAGGTTTACTGGCAGCCTTGAATGTTTTTCTCATTGTTTATTTAGTTCCAAAAGCTCTTGGTCTTTGTGTTGATTGCCCTAACTGACAGACAGGAAATCTGGACGTTGTAAACAGGGGGGCTGCTGTATTGAATTACAGGTAACAAGTGTGTAATCAACCTGCTCTAGCTGGACCTTCAGTATTTCAATATGGAGTGGGAGATCAGTAAGGAGGATATCCACTTATATTAAAAGATGAGTATGGGATTTGTGCTTATTTCTCAGGAAGTATTTGGATTTGGGAGAAAAATGTCATTGGTTTAATGGAAAGGTAATTAAGTATTTTATTCATTGTTCAAATAATACTGCAAGAATTAAAGACGGGTATGATCTGAAGTGCTTCAATTATTAGCCATAAAAATATATATGAGTTAAACCGTCCTTAGCCAATATATGTTATTCTATGAGACATTAGGGAACAACCTGCCAATGCTTAGTGTCGGAAGTATGCTTGGTACAAGCTCGCCACAATGCAGAGAAAGGCTAAACGAGGCATCCATCCTGCAAAAGTGATAAAAATGGTGAACAGAACAACATGGAAAAAAAGGGGGGGACTGATGAATTATAATACTGTCATTCCTCTCCATGCTAAAACAACACTATACGTTGATGCAGTCCCCCCTCCTTGAGTGGATTGTAAATTTATGAGAGGTATTTAAAATGTAATGGTTAATTAAAAAGCATAAATAAAAATTCTAGGCAATTAGTCAACAAAATAACTCTGTGTTAGACAACACACAGTAGTTGAAGAGAGTCTGGAACCCTCCTGTTTATCAACAGAGGCTTGGTGCCATCTGTGTGTGGCCATTGGAGGCAACCATATTTTATTGGGAAAATAGAGATATATCAAAATACATTATTATCAGACACTATTTTTATTCTGTACATTACTTATTAAAGCAGATATTGTGTGTAATCTTATTATGCCCCAAAGACCTGCTATGCACTTTAAAATTACAAGAAAAGCAAGATTTCATTAGCATACTCATTGATGATGATAATTTTAGACTTCTCATGGGGGAAAATGTTCTTCTTGCCAAGTAAAACTCTACTTTTATAGAAAGCCGTCTGCATTTGTCGACATTCTACCAAACACCTCAAAATAAGTGATGGGATGCAGCCTGATGGACTCTAGATCTCTCCATCAAAGTTGGAATGAGGTTGGGTCCATTTTGCAGTCTGTGTGAAGGCCAGAGACTTTAAATGGCACAAAAATGTATAAGATACCTGAATACTCCAGCACATTACCACTGAGGTAATCAAAAATACCCTGAGGCCAAGACAGAGGCAAGCGCACACTACTACTTGTGCATGTTGCGTCCAGGCTCAGAATCATAGGACACACACTCCCCAAGATACCTCAATTGTCATGATCACCTGCCACAGCATCAACACGTGCTTAAACTCAGCATCCTCCACATGGATAAGCCCTCACTGCAGCCCATACTTCTAGTGGGAAATTCTAAATAAGAAAGGGCAACAGGGAAAATAGGGTTGCACTTACCTGTAACTGTTGTTCATCGAGTGTTCTTCTGTGCAGACACACATGGGAACTGTGCATGCATAGGCCAGCCATGGATGTTCCAAAGCTCCTAAAGGCACATGGCGCTTGCCTTACCTTTTTGTGCATCCCCCCACCCCCGGCACAGCTATAAAAGGCGGGACGAGTGGCTCTGTCCCTCAGTTCTCTAAGCTGCCAATGAAGAAGTAAAAACACCTATACATGTAGCAATAAAGAGCACATGGCAGGGAAAGGAGGGAGGGATGTGTGTCTACACAGAAGAACACTCAATAAACAACAGTTACAGGTAAGTGCAACCCTGTTTTCATTATCGCATCTTCTGTGCAGTTCAACATGGGAGATTAGCGAGCTAACTTACCCATGAGATGGACATGTTACTCTTCATTGAAAAAGACTCTTTAGGACTGCCTTGCCAAAAGCTGCATCCTTTCTAGAGTTCACATTGATGGCTTAATGTTTTATGAATGTAGACAGTGTTGACCAAGTAGCCACTTTGCAGAAGTCCACTAGAGGAACACCTATGCTGAAAGCTGCTGATGTAGCTTTCACCCTTGTAGCATGCATTCTGATGTTCAGTGGACATTGGTTTGAATGTCTGTAACGTTCTTTAATCAGCCAGACTATCCACTTAGAGATGGTCTAAGCACTGACTTTCAGACCTGTGTTATGTCCTTGGAAGGAGACAGAGTGGTCAGGGTCCTTGTGGAAGGGAGCTGTTCTGTCAAGATAGAAGCACAAGGCTCGTTTGATAACCAAGGTGTGTAAATGTCTTTCAATGTCTGTGGAAGAGATGTAGGACAATGTCTTGGTTCAAGTGAAATGCAGAGGCAACCTTTGGCAAAAAGAGGAGGCTTGGACAGAGATGTCTTTCTTCAGAGGCAGCTAAAGAAAAACGGAGGAAAGGGGCTGCTATCCCTGCCTTTTATAGCCGTGCCGGGGGGGGAGGAGTGCGTGAAAAGGCAAGGTGAGTATCATGAGCCTTTAGGAGCTTTGGAACATCCGCAGATGGCCTGCATGTGCAGAGTGTCCATGTGGAGCTGCACAAAAGACACGACAATCAAGATACAGATTCAAATACAGAAGGGTGCCATAGCTTAGAAGAGGCCTTGCCAGTCTGAAGGATTATTTATTTAAATATATATATATCCAGTTGCAAGACTATTGCACTAACATGGAGACAAATACAGCAACGAAATCACTTTGCCTGTTTTCCTAAATTTTAGAGGTATGTTTTTAAAAAATCACCTTATTGCTTTGCCCCCTGCCACCAATTTTTTTTAAAAAACTCATGACATACATACAGCACAAAATCAACAGGCTACTGATTTATATTGCTATTTGTAGATGAAGATAGCTCTACTGAATTATAAAAACATTTCATCAATATTTTACAACTTTTGAAACAACACAAATGTTTATCAAAGGATATATATAAACCTCTTTTTTCTTGATTATTGGAAGATATCAAAAATATGTCTCAGTAGCAACATCTCACTTTGGCAATGTACTATTTAAGAAAATTATAACAGTTCCCTTTTCTGTTTTCATTATTCTTGCCTATTTTGGTTGTCATTTACGTTTTACAATGACCAGCATTTTAAATTGAGATACCGGCAATACTAAACTGGCTATTAAACAAAGGTTATTATCACACACTGCTAACAACACATTAAAAGTGTTGGAATATAGGCTGCAAGGTCTGACATTCAGTCATTATGGGATTAATGTGTTTACCCAGTGTGCTCTTGTTTGTATTGGCCTGGAAGAGAAACCTCGCAGAGAACCAATAGCCTAATCTAACTCAAAGCCTGGAAAACTAAGATGTGTTTATTGGTCAATTGGTCAGGTGATTTCCTTTCTGAGGTCAAGAAGAAGGAGATACTCCGTTACTTGTGTGGTCTAAGTTTGTACTCCATAGAGTCAAGATGTAGGGATAGATTTCTTTATTTTGTAGCAACCCATGTACCCTTTTTCCTTTCGAAGTAAACTTTCTTAAAAGCAAACAAAGCGTCTGACTCTCTATTGATTCAAGATCCATTGCAACTCTGAATTTAAACTATTTTTAACCCCCTTTCCCAACAAAATTATTAGCAGAGGACGATTTGTAATGATAGCTAATAATTTTTGAATGACCCAATGGCTCCTTAGAGAGATACAAAGCTGACAGGCTTGGATTTTAAAACTCCCCTGCCAGGGCGTGGCATCGGAGTAATCGGAGATGGATGACTGCTGACTCTCCCGAACCCAAAATCTCAGCAGGGAAAACCATAACATCTTGCTACTACTTCTAGCATAGGTAAAATCGATACTGAAAAAAAGAAGTCTTCTTTGAAAGCCTCAAAAAAGCTGCAAACTTACTTTGCAGCAGCAAACCAAGCTGTGGTGCAGAGGGAAAATAGCTTGGAGCAACTCACAATGGCTGATGAACAAAAAAACAATGCCACAGCATTGCTAAATAATTCAGACCCAGTCTCAGCATCGCAACTGGCTAAAATGGAACTTAACATCTTAAATCAAATGGCCTCTTTAATATAGCCACTCACTGAACAACTAGCTGAAATTAAACTGGACTTAAATAAAATGACTCAAAAAACTGAGTGTGTTTTAGATCTGGGTATAATGGTACAAAACGAAGTACGAGATCTCCAGAAAATACTTCTAACGTTCAATAAAGAATCCTCAACTTAGAAATAACAGACCAACAGTGGAATCTTAACTTTAGGGGCCTGGTAGAGACTTTAACAACCAACGAGGACCTACCGACCTTTTTGGCAGCGTGGTTAGTGAAGACGCTTCAACTGGAGGATGGGTTCGCTCCCGAAAAGCAAAGGCATTTTGAGTAGGATCACAAACACAAGCCAAAAGGAACAACCCATGAGATATAGTAGCAGAATTCCCAGATTGGAGAACCTGAAGGAGAATACTGGAGGTGGCAAGGAGCAAAGGATCAATCTTATTTAAAGGAACACCCATTCATGTTTTTACAGATTTGCCTAGCAAGGCCCTTAGCAAAAGGAAAGAGCTTAAAATGACAACAGAGTCGCTAAGGCTAGCAAACATTCCATACAGATGGGTGAACTATACCAAGCTCCTCATGAAATATCAGGACAAACCCTATTATGCCACAGATTCAGAATCGGGAACAGCTCTTCTTCAGAACCTCAACATAGAGATGGCGATGGACTTTGACAAGACTGCACAAAAAAGAAAAATGGAACAATCCCTGTCTCCACATAAGGGAAGTAAGATCCCTGTTAATTTCAACTAAGTTAACCCAGCCAACTGGATGGTTAAACCCAATCAGAGACAATAACAGTAGCAAAGAACAGTTATGGTTTAAGTTATCCTATTTTTAGATGGACTAATTTCTGAAGATGGACTAATTGTGGCGTATCCTATTGGTGGAAAAGGATACAGAATTTTCAATCCTTAAGACCGCAGAATCAGGGAATACAATGTGATCTATCTGGATGAGAACCATTTGCCACATGCCTCTAACACAGCCGAATCCACAGTGACAACTGATCCAAACGACGCTGAGACTATTCCTGAAGAATTGGTCATTTAATTACCTGCAGAGACCACTGGGGATCTGTCAGGTCTACCTTCTCAAGAAAATACCCAAACAGAAGGGAAAGCAAGAATTGGACCAGAGGAGACAGAACCCACAACCACAGTAAGAAGATCAGAAAGAAGCAATAAAGGAAACCCACCAAAGAAATATGGATTTTGTGGAACTGTGCATCTTATAAAGGAACCCAAGAATCTGGTTTCAAGGCCACCTGATGCTTATCCCAAGCACCAGGCGAAACCCAAAGAGGCCTTGCCCTCAGAAGGGGCAGAGGCAGGGATCCTGGGACAAGAAGGGGACACAAGAGAGGCCTGGCCAGATGATACCGAGACCATCATGAGGCACTCAGCAAGGCAAAACAAAGGTGTACTACAACAGAAACTTGGAGACACCAAACACTACCTTGGGATACAAGTTGAAAGACCTGAAGATGGAACTTTTCTTTTGAGCCAGAAAAAATATATACTGGACTTTATAGAATCTGTTGGCATGAAAAACTGCAATATGTCAAGTATACCACTTGAACCTGATTACCTGAAAGGGATGGACAACCACTTAGAGATGTTGGTGAATACAGAGAAGAAGTTCGAAAACTTCTATACTTGAGCAAAACTACAAGGCCTGACATTACAGCAGCTGTCAGCATCCTATGCAGAAAAGTAAGTTCGCCTAATCATCATTATTGGAATGGAATAAAGAAATTGGCAAGATACCTGAAAGGAACAGCAGACTTAAGATTGAGAATTTTGCCATCTGAAAAGCCAAGTTTGATTGGATATATGGATGCTAATTGAAGAGAAGAATCGAGTAACTACAAGTCATCCAGCGGATACCTATTCTTTTATGGAGATGGACTGATAGACTGGACTAGTAGGTAACACAGTTTACAGCAGAAGCTGAATGTGTGTCAGCAGCAAGTGCCTGCAGTGAACTAGAATGGATTTTTCACTTGCTAAAGGACTTTGGAATAAACTTACCTATACCTATATTTATGTTTGAGGATAATCAAGCTTGCGTTGCCATATGCAGAGGAGAAAGTACCAAAGCAAGAAGCAGATCTATTGGACTTAAGTGTGAACTTGTGAGAGATATGAGCCAGAAGGGACTAATCAAGACTGAGCATTGCCGCACAGAAGAAATGGTGGCTGATATCCTAACTAAGCCACTGTCTATAGCAAAGTTTGAATATCTTAGTGAAATGTTGAATATGATTGATCCTAATGCTGACATAAAGGATGAATAATATTTTTTAGATATGGATCCATAATGACTTCCGTGTTATACCTTGAGAAGGGGTGTTGGAATATAGGCTGCAAGGTCTGACATTCAGTCATTATGGGGTTAATGTGTTTACTCAGTGTGCTCTTATTTGTATTGACCTGGAAGAGAAACCTGGCAGAGAGCCAACAGCCTAATCTAACTCAAAACCCAGGAAACTAAGATGTGTTTACTGTTCAATTGGTCAGGTGATTTTCTTTCTGAAAATCAAGAAGGAGATACTCTATTACTCATGTGGTCTCAGTCTGTACTCCATAGAGTCAAGATATAGGGGATAGATTTCTTTGTTTTGTAGCAACCCTATGTATCCCTTTTCCTTTAGAAGTAAACTTTCTTAAAAGCAAACAAAGCATCTGACTTTCTATTGATTCAAGATCCATTGCAACTCTGAATTTAAACTATTTTTAACCTCCTTTCCCAACAAAACAGACATGCACAATAGCAATACCACCGTTTAATTTTTCTTCCAAGTCATATAAACACTTATAAAGTGTCTCTTCTTACACTTCCACAGATGTTAATAAATATTGCAAGAATCAGTGCCAAGAATTTGCAGACTTCATACCATTGGCAGATAAGCCGTCTGGTTATTAAGACTTCTTGGATGAACGAGAACCCAGAGTGGGAATCCATTCAATAATGTGAACAATCACCCATGGGGTTGCCAGTTCCCTTTACCCTCCCCATGTGTGTGGGGGCGGCGCTTACTTTTTGGACGTCCTCTTGGTGCAAAGCCTGGGAGCACTCCCAGGGCCTGCACAATGGTGTCACTCCAGGAGTGATGTCATCGTGCTGCACCAGGAGCATGTCCTGGCAGGTCCGTTCCTGTGCCTTTCCCCCTGCTGGCCAGGTGAGTGGGGGGGGGGAGGATGCTGGGAAGGGGGATCCCCCACTCTCACTAGGGGAATGGCAACCTCAATCACCCATGTTCTACAGCAGCTGTTATAACCACAGCAACTAAATTACTAATTAATCCCAAATCAGTAAGTGAAGCAACAGAGTAATCTTATGCAAACACAAAGAATGCCACCAAATTTGTATTTGTAGTTGCAAATAGATTTTTTCTAGTAGAGCACAGTGCACACATTTTAAACATTTTACATTTTCAACGTTTCACCAATGAGATGGAGTATGCACTTCTGAAACTAATATGAAACTACTGAGCACAATTCTGAAGCATCATATCTCATCAAATACTCAGCTTCAACCAATGCTTCAGAGCCAATGTGGTGCAGTGGTTCTCCTGATATGTATGGTTGCCATGTTCTCTGAAAGAGGTAATGTGCAGTTATTCAGCTTTGGTACACATGAACCAGAATACTGAAAATCAGTATTTATTGTAGTAGGTATAGTACTTACCTGTGCAAGCAAAATCCACGTTACCCTTTCAGTCAAGAAGACAACTGTGTATATTTGGAATGTGTGCTCCCAATACATGTGGTTAGCAGGCATAGGATATGCTTTCAAGCTTAAATATGACTACTTTCGGTTTACAGCACTGAATTCTGTGCTAAATCTAACAGGCTAGTTTTCTAATCTCTCACAGACTACCGGAACTAGATAATTTGACATGCCAATGGCTTATCTAGAAGAATACTATTCTTAATCGTCTGAAGGAGGCTGCTCAGCCTGACTAATGTTGTGTAAAGCCAGTACAATATTGTACTGTTCCATCTTGACATTATCTGACACTCTTTCTATCCTAGATTAGAAAGATGCTGTTAATAAAATCAAATCTTGGGCTGGCCTTTAAAGACTTTCCTCCCTTTCAAATGTGACTCTTTTGTGAAGTATTAATTTGGTGAAAGTTGTCTAGCTGTTATTATACTTGCTCACTATAATATTGATTTAAAATGAAAACCTTAAGGGTAGATCAGATTTAATGTCACTATTTCCAATGATTTTCAGTTTATAGTTTTATCTGAAGAAGGTGTGTTTAAAATGTATGGGCATAATAATTTTGCTGTTAATTATCAATACCAAATATATAGTCACAGTTATGCATTACATAAATATAAAGATATGAAATGCAAAGGAGCTATATATTTTTTGATAATAGTTCTAAAGTGCTTAGCTAAATTAATAGCAAGCAATTTGTGCTGGCAGATCTTTTAAAAGATTCTTTTGGTAAAAATTACAGACCTCTGTTATGCTTAATTTGGCACGGCTGGGAAGGAATGAACTGAAATTGTTATGTGCAAACATAATTTAGGCTGGTCCTAAAGAACAAAATTATAGAAATCTGGCTCCTTAAACATCCCTTCCTCTTACTTTCTATAGGACATGAACAGCAGTTATATATGTAACCAGAATCAAGTTATACTTTAAAATGATACAAAACAAAACATTTAGCTATTATTAAAGGTAAAGCTTACTTTAAAGGTAAGCTTTATTACTACCAATTAATTGATATAAATGATCCTGCCATGAGGAATTAGCAAATAAAATGTATCCTGTGGTTCTGTTCTTGCTAAACATAAATGCAGACTATACATCTGAATGCTTTTCATGACCGGTACCTGCACAAAACAAGCTTAGTAACAGTTGAGCAATGTCCATTTGCCTGAACCCAACCCTTTCAGAATGTATTTACTGCTGTTTCATCTTGACCAATGAGACGATCTCTTCCTTAGGAAAAGGATGCATGATTTGCCTTTGAGCTTGTAAGCTCACTGAGTCATGGGAAAGGAAGTGGCATCTTTAGTACATCAGTTTGAGTACCACAGATACTGACTTTCTTTGATTCTTTCCCCATGTTATTTATTTATTTGTAGTATTACATCTCACCTTTAATATTCAGTTCAAGATGGGATTTTTAAAAGACAAAAAAATATCAAGAATACATTGTCAGAATAGCCCCTGTGTAGGCTTTGGGTAGGCTAGCTAATGCCGTTATGCCTCAAATTTCAAGGCATGTAAGGGAACTGCTTGGGCACTGCTGTGGTTGAAGACACATGAAAGTGCATACAAACAATTTCTTTAAAATGCTGATGCTGAATACAGTTTATGAGAACTGAAAATTTAACCTTTTTATCTGGCTCCACATTCCATATTCTCTTCCTCTTCCCACAAAGTAGGCAGTTATTAATTTGCTGACTTGTTTTTGACATGTGTTTTCAATTAACTGGCAACCCTTTAGCACTATTATTAGTATTAGCTTATTTGGACAGAGGAACATCAAAGCTCGGAATCTGAAGAAACTGTATCTAAATGCTGGCTTTTTATTCTTTACCTTATTGGCAAGAACATGAAATCCCTAAGTAGAAAGTTCTAGATCATGCTTCGACTATTAATGTATTGTATCTGTGACAATTTATTACATTTATGTTTGTATGTAGAGATGGCTGAACTTCCCTCCATGATTGTGTGATAATTCTGAGCTTCCTCCATGAATAATGAAGAAAGCATTCTAAATAGGGTTAACCTTTTGCTGCATTTGTGTTCTTATAATGCCTAGTGGAAATTGAAGTGCAAGGGTGGGCAGGAAGCTGTAGATGACTTCTTCCTTCTGTGGATGTCATGTGTCATGTCTTGTCCAGTGATTGGCTGGATAAAACGTACTTCTCTGCTCTCCCCTCTCCTCAGCACATGCAGTTCTTTACCCCCTGGGGGTATTTATTTATTTATTTATTTATTTATTCAATTTATATACCGCCCATCCCCAGGGGCTCTGGGCGGTGAACAGTTAAAATCGATAAAAACAAAAACTAAAATCAATATACAAATAATAAAACAAATTAACAAGGTGCAGTGGTGGGGTATAAACAACTTCCCTGGTTTCCATGATTAGTTTGCTGGATTGCAGATGGAACTAGGCCACCATTCTGGAAAATTACATCGCCACTTAAATAAACCTCAGGCCAATTTCAGCTGACAAGGAAAGAAGGACAATTTCTCATCAAGATTGAATAAGGGGTTAATTAATTAGCTTCTGAGCATGTGCCAAGAATGGCTACCAGACCTGTCTGCTTGTTCTGTTGAATGCGGACTGCACAAACATAACAGTGAGACATCAGCTCACTCCACCCCCCCCCCATCATGTTATTAATTACAAATTGGGCAAAGGTTTCAAGAAAAGAGTGTGTGACTTAAAATGAAAATGAGTATTATAGACAGTAATTTGTATTGTGAGCCTGTTATTTATAATATTTATCAGCAACTCAAGTTATGCCCTGTTACTGTTTATATTCAACCAGTGGATACTTATTATTCAATGTCAGACTGGCAAAATCAAGAGGCTAATGCAAGACAGGTCACAACGTTTTAATAGAGAACACTACCATACTGTGTGAGTGGGAGAGGCAGGTTGGCTCCCTCTGGATGGATAATATTATATAGGAAAAGCTCACCTATGCTGAAAGAGTCTGTCTTATCTTGCATGTGAACCAGTGGATACAGAATACTGCATTTCAAGAAGAGGGAGGACCAATGCTTGTATGATGTTTTCCTTCACAGATGAATTGATATGAAAAATGTTATTGTCACAATACACATGAATTTTACTTTCCACAGTATCATTTTTCACATGTATTCACCTGTGGATACACTTCATAGAGGAAAAGTAGAGGGAAAATGTTTAAATCAGACCCAGACTTCCTTCTGTGAAAACCTCTGGTGAGTGCTGGATTATTTTCTTATAGTCCAGTTAATGGTGGACTTTGGCTGGGCACATATGGATTCAGAATTCCACCTCAGGCACAAGGACACTGATGCTTTGTGAATTTTGTAAAACGTCCCCCTAGTAAAAATTTGTGGAGCACAAAATAAAAGTGACATCTGGCACACTTGTCAGTTTTTTAAAAAAATTAACTTTCAAAAAACTTCCCTTTTTTGCAGTTTCACACTTGATTTGAAACTCAAGGTCACTGCAGTGTCATTAGTACTCTAGTTTGCCACAGTGTTTGCATTCATGTTTGAAGGTACATTGGGAATTTCACCAAGCAACATATTGTTGTGAGCTTTCCAAATAAATGTTCAGCTTCAAATTCTTGGATCCTTTTTTGCACTGATGCGGGTATGGAACACCATGGATTCTTTATGAATTCAGGAGCCTAAGAACCAGACAAAACCATCTGAAATGTTTCTAAGTGTCTCATTAAAAACAATAACCTCACAGTTAGAAATCACAGGAGTCTAGAGAGCGGGGTGGGAAAGTCAGTTTGTTTCCTTCCATTCTGGGAAGGGAGCGAGTTACAATCTGTCATCAACAATTACCATTTAAGACTGCTTCTTTGTCAAAAGGGTGTGTTTAGGATTGTGGTAGAAAGATTAATCATACAGAAATCGTTCACATTTTACTCAAGCTAATTCTTTGTCTTAAATTTAATATTTTGGGCTGCAGAATATACAATTATGATGTTTCTGATTTTAATTACTAATTTGAAGGATGATATATTCAACTAGCTCTCTTCCCGTCTGCTCATACCAAGGATGGAGCAGAATAATTTCAACAAGGATCTACCCACCCTTGAATATGTGACAAGCCTCTCAAGATTTGTGGATTATAAGGCAATTTTTTTCCTTTACAAAGCTAACTGCTCAAGACTTCCTTTACTAAATATAAAAGAGATGTTTCCAGAGCAAAGTATGTATAAAAACTGGAGAAGCTGAACATGAATGGAATTGTAAAACAAGCAAGATAATACTGTATACTTTACACAAAAGGCTGAAGATCACCGTAATAAACTTGTAAGAACAAAAAGGAGTCGCCGCCAGTCTTTATACAGTGCAATCCAAGTCAGAGTTAGACCCTTCTAAATCTATTGACTTCAAATGACTTAGAATGTGCTGACAGCCCCTGAAATTTCATTTTGATCCTTCAATGGTTAAAAATAAAATAGCAACCATGTAGAAATGATCTAATGAACAATTAAGTAAGGTCTCATAGCCTTTACATTAAAGCCATAAACTCCTCAAAGATGGTAACCTGCTGCCAGGGGGATGAAATTCATTCCTTAGTATTAAAAATTCGAATGTACATGCAGGAACAACAATCTAATATCTCATCTGGGCCCTTTACCTTCCCTTAAAAAGACACTGGGCAATATCCTATCCTATCAGTGGAGTTGTCCTCTTCACTCCACACACACTACAACCCACATGTCTGTTACTTCATGTGATTTTGAGACCAGGGAATAATCTTTCTACGGATCAGAAGGGACTATAGTAACAACTGGAAAAATTGGAAGATTAGGTTTTCCATGTATGGCATTGTAAGATACTACTCACTATTGTTAGCCCCTTTTATACATATCTTCTTCATAAACTATTGATATACACACAAACACAGTTTATTTATTCAAAGTACTATTAGACAAGATCAAAGATCTATGTGGGTTATATGGACAAGTACCATTTTGGATCATTCAGATGATATTCTTCATATTTATTACATCTGTATCCAAGGAACTTATAGTAGCATATATGCAGTTTTCCTATCTTACTGTCATAACCATCTTGAAAGCTAGATGGGTTTGGCTGAGGCCAGCCAATGAACTCCACAGTTTAACAGGGATTTGGACATGGGTTTTCCATGCCCACATTTAACACAACAGCTACCACATCACATGGGCACAGGACAGCATTTCCTTCCTTGATTACTCCTTTGCCCTGCAACAAGCCAAAGAAAGAACTGAATTCCTCACTCTTACCTCCAAATACTTGCACCATCAGAGAGTAACATCCCTGTGAAAGGAACAAACTATTTAGGTTTACTCTTTAGTTTTGTCACTGGCAAGTCCTATCCTGATCCTGTATCTCACAGTACAACACTTAGAATTACACAGTAAGTTTTATTACAAATAGTGACAAGTTAGAAATCAATTAGTTTTATTATGTGATGTATGTTTCCAATTTAAACAATGTAGCATTTTAATGGCTGCACAACCTCAAACAAGTATGTGTCTTGTAGTGCAAGGCTGGCACTAAAGTTGAATTACATAATGAATTAAAAAACACTTCCTGCAACATTATTTGCTGAAATTGGTTGAAAGTGTAACACATCAGCCATTACCTAAAGTAATAGCCAATTTGGGGGGTCAGGTGGGGGCTAGCAAGTATAATTAATGGTTTATAGCCATCTCTAGTTAATTTTTTAAAATTAAATAACGTGTTTGAAAAACCTTCTGCCACTAAGCTGCCATCCATAACTGCAAGGCTGAAATTACTTATAGAAGCCATAAAGCAATCTGGGTTTTGGCAACTGGTGGTTTGAAAATTAGAAACAACAAAATTCAAGAAGGAATGAAAACAGTCCAGATGTGCTGCAACGGTGGCTGAATAAGTACCATTTTCCAAGTTATGATTTAAAGTGATCCATGAAGATAGAGGGAAAGGGAGTGGGTTAATGAAGCACAATAAAACTGGAGTATGTTAGATTAATGAGACAGTCATTACAATCAAAAGGTGGAGTTATATGAACATTGGCTCTTACTTGACTTACTGAAATTAAATACAATACTTTGTACAATATGTTAAATTCAAATTCACACCAGACTCTAGGGGAGAAGGTTTGGGGGTGGGGGGAGAATCCTAGAGAATATTTCATGTTGTCAGTGGCTTTTGCAACATTCAATTGGAGAACTTTAGTTGCCATATATTATAATGGTATTTTAGCTATAAAAGTAGTTTTCCAGTCAATGTTCTTTGCCTTTCAGTGAGACAAACTGTTTTTCTTTCCTCTAAATGAGCACAATAAAATGGGTAAGCTGTCTGGGGTGAAAAAAAGAGCAGACAAACTGGTGGTATAAAGCTCAATAGAAAAATGTGATACAGACAAAAGTAGATCTAAAGCATGTTTACAGTATACAGTGCCATTTATTCTACAGGTCAGCCTACAAAGAAAGTGTTTCTTCCCATCACTATAATCATTAGAGGGTGTTCAGTTTCAAACCTGCTCTGACTTCACCAGTGAGCCTTTTAAAAAAGTAACAAAGAGAGGAAACTGAACATACAAAAAACTGTTGCAAAAATCCTGTATCACAGAGAATATACATTTCACAAATATTCTGACATTTATGGCCCAATCCAGCCATCATTACAGAGGTGAGATCAATGGTATTAAGTGCATTATGTTATTCATCCAGATAAGGGCAGTGGGATCATGGTTTACCATCATAACTGGACTGCTAAAGTGCTCTGTGAGTGACCCAGTAGGGCCAGCACCTGGGCTTTCCTGTTCACTTTAATGCAGGGATCTGCTGTGCCTGCATCACACCTTCTGTGAGTACATGGCTGCCCCGCCACTGAAACAAATTGGGAAACCTTTATAGGTGGGGGGGGGGGAGCTACAACCTCTTGTCCTGCAACAGTTCAGCCAACCACATTTCATCTATTTTTAGCCTCTTCCATTGCTCATCCATCTGACATTCTTGAAATTTTAAAGCTACTTTGATGTATCACATTTTTTAAAAAATAAACATGACATAGATAAGAGCCCTTTTTTAAAAAAAAAATTGTGTTGGGGTCTTGGGAAATAAATAGAAAATGCAGATGTGCATAAAATGTTTCAATCAATTTCAGTACACTTAGAAATAGTTATGAGAACAATTGAACTGATTTCTCATCCAGCTAAAACATATTCAGATAAAGGAGATGATGGCACACACCATTAAAAAAAATACAACCTATATCTTGAGTGTGGCGTTGTGCTTTAAAGTACCCAGAATCTTTTTTCTGAAGGATGCTAAAGATCACCTGCCCATATTCCTTCCAATTATATACTTTTTTGTTTGAAGAAGCAAGTCCTTTATTGGTAATAATTTAAGCTATCACTTGCTTGGCACCTGCTTCAGATCAATAGCACATAGTTAAGTGGATGAAAAGGCTAAATGTGATTGTCATTTGCAATGCATGGTTGTGTCCCCCCACCCCCTCAGGCTTTTAGAGCATCTTTTTTGGAATACTAAATTCAGGTTCAGGTAGATAGTTGCTGTGCATTCAGAGCATTTTGTTCAACATTAAAGATATGTCATTTTTAAGGCCAAAACACAAGGATAAGTTATTGTAAAAACTAACATGAAACCTGCAATTTTACAGATTCCATTGCTAGTGGCCATACATCTTTGACGGCAAAGCTACATTGGTTGTAGCACCATAAAAATCAATAAATATTAACCTTTTTTCTGACACTTTCTGCACAGATGCTTTATCAATTGCTGTCAGGTGATAGAACAGTTGGTGGTATACTGTATTTTTCAACTAAGAATCTATAACAAACTTAAAAATCAATGTAGATTAACAAGTCTTTTAATTCAAAAATTACCAGTGGACTTTCAGTTGCCATGAAATTGAGTAAAATAAAACAGCAAAAGTAATAATGTATCACAGAAATCCACTATAGATGCCTCCAGCAATGGGGAAAATTGTACTATTTCAAAGAAACCTGACCAAGCTTTTGAAATGAAAAGATATTTGAGATGATTAAAGCTGTGTTAAATGTAAATTCTTACATGTATGGTAGAACGTAAGTGTAAATTCATATGCACAAATTGTGAATCTGACTTGCTAAGGACAGATATGTATGTAATTTTCTTCCCAAGCAGGGATGTAGGTTGCAGGCAATTTTAGAGGGGGTATTTTGGTTGGCAATATTTGGAGCCATTGTTAGTTTTTGCTGCTGGGTTTTTATTTGAATGAGGAAGCGTCATTCGTTTTGATTTACTGTTGGGAGGAGCAAACATGTTTCAAATAAAAAAGAGCAAGAGTACTATAGCACCTATAAGATTAACAAAATTTGTAGTAGGGTATGAGCTTTCATGAGTCACAGCTCACTTCTTCAAATACCCACCTAAAGATACACTTATACACATATCTGAAGAATTGTTTTGTGTATGTTTTAAATTTCAAACAGTAAACCACTTTCACGCATGGGAAAGTTAGGTTATAAGTATTTCAGCAGACAGACACAGATAAATTTATAGCAACCATCATTGATTTCAGTTGACCTTACATTCAAGAAAATGTACATCAGACTCCCGTCCAAGTTCTCTACAACAATTGCAACAGACTGGCAACTAGGGTTGGCAACTACCAGGTGGTGGCTAGAGATCTTTTGGAATTACAACTGATCTCCAGGCGATCAGTTCATCTAGAGAAAATGGCTGCCTTGGAAGGTGGACTCTATGGCATTATAACCAGCTGAGTTCCCTCCCCGCTCCTAACCCCACCCTCCCCAAGCTCCACCTCCAAAATCTCCAGTAATTTCCCAGCCTGCAGCTGGCAATCCTACTGGTAACCCATTGACAAAGCCCTGCCAGTAAAGAAGCACCTAGACCAGTCATATGTCAAGTATTTGTGGCAAGTTTAAACAAAGATTCATGAGTATTTGATTAGTCTCTATTTATATGGCTCTGATTCTTTCCATTTAAAACAATATGGATTAAAATGTAGTTTACCACACTTCCAAGAATTCTGTTTTCACTGATGACTTTCTCATATGGTAGATGTGTCCTAGTGCTTATTTGCCAGGACTTTTGATGGGTATGAAAGGCATGTATCTTTTAAAGGGGGGAGGAAGCGATTTCATCTCGATTCTTACTTTAGAATATTTAAAATCATTTTGTAAGCTGCCTTGAACTATGTGGAAAGGAGGGGAAGGAAGGAAGGAAGGAAGGAAGGAATGGTGTTCTTCCACAGCTGCTTGTTTGTGTAAACTTGGTGGAATGTTCTCCTGGCAATGACTTATCCATCCTTTACTTACAGAATGATTGGGATGTTTTCAAGGAACCAGTCCTTGTACTTTCTAATTGTGGCACAATTATTATCTTTCTTATGTTATAGGAAAAGTAAGGAAACAGCATTCCATCTTCATAGCTCTGAGACAATTTGGCCAGATAACAAACCAGTAAACAAATAAAATATATTTAGTCAAGTGATTCTATGTAACCTGCTGGACTTGCTCTGGTTTCCCCATGCATTTGCAGTGGAAGAGACAACAAGGATGCTTCCGTGTCTGCACAAGAACATAAATGGTAATGTTCACTTCGCTTTAGTCAACAAGATAGTCAGTCCAAACCATTGCACAATCTGAATTAGAGGCCCTATATACACATAACACTTCTTAAGTGAACATGATTACTAAACCATTGAATTTTAAAGGATTAAAAGTGACTAAACACAAGAGGAGATTCTACATTTAATCCCTCCCAATTCAATTTCTGACTCTAAGGAATACTATATAACAAAGTATAAAAATGTTAGATGTTAAGACTTTACCAATAACTGCTTTTAAAAACATGATGTTATGGCAGTGGCAGCTAAACTCAAATAAAAGCTTAATTATCATATTCTCTGAAATTTGACTGAAGTGTAGAATATGGTCACATTTGTCATTTGTCTCAATACCTACTGTTTTACTGCTATTATTGAAATCGAAATGCTTTATTCTATAGGTTAGTATCAGGAACAATCCAATATCTTCTTAGGACATTATGATGTTCTCCAGTTCAATTTACATTTTTTTCAAATTATATTTTCTATTTTTCCAGGTAACAAATTAGGAAGGTACAATTTAGATTTGGAAATATTTGGCATTCACTGAATAATACCATTTTTGAAATATTCTAAATATTCTGGAATATTATTTTTATAATTATAGATATTCCAAATATTTGGATAATTACAGATATTTGAAACCCTACTGACTCCTAGAGAAAGCAGACTGGACTGCCTGGGAAATAAAGTAAACATATTCCTTTGACAACCAAACACTAACGTTGGTGGGGCAGGGAGCTGAGTGTCCCCTGATTGGTATTGTTGTCGGGGTGGGTGGAGGTGAAAAGAAAGCCTATGATTGATGACTTGTCTGCACTTATGGAATCAAAAACCTGGCACAGAAAACAAAAAGTCATTTCACAGTAACCTTTTCCAAATGAAAGGAGGCATAGCTGCTTCATAATCTCCCTGCTGTCCTTTGATAATTGCAGTTGATTAATACTCTACCTGCTGAAACAGTACACTCTGTGTACTGGGGTAGTTGCATACCTTTCCACCTTCTTGCCATAGTGCTACATTTAAGCAGCTAGAATGCTACATTTTATTTATTTATTTATTATTTAAAACATTTATATGCCACCTTTCCACCTAAACACAGTCCCCAAGGAGGCAAACATCAGGCATTAAATATTTAAAACATTAAAACTATATTAAAAATATATAAATATTTAACAATACAATAAAAACTTATAGACATATAAATACAACCAGGGAGTAGGGCCAATAAGACTTTACTGGGGATATGCCAAATGGAAAAAAAGTCTTCACTCGCTGGCGGAAGACAATGACAAAGGGAGAGAGGTAAATCTCTTTGGGGAGGGCATTCCAAAGTTTCTGTGTCATGACTAAGAAGGTCCTTTCTTGGGTTGCCACCTGTCTAGCCACAGATGGTGAGGGCATCTGAGTGAATGGCTGGTTCATATGGGAAAAGACAGTCCTTAATGTATGATGGTCCCAAGCTGTGTAGGGCTTTAAAGTTCAGTACTATCACCTTGAATTGGGCCCAGAAGTTAATTGGGAGCCAGTGCAGGTGGAACAAGACTGAAAAGATATGGTATTGGTGACCCACTCAAGTCACCATTCTTGCTGCAGCATACTGTACCAACTGTAGCTTCTGAAAAGTCTTCAAGGGTAGCACCACATAGAGTGCCCTGCAGTAATCTAATCAAGACGTTATCAGGGCATGTACCACAGCAACAAGATCTTTCCCGCCCAGGAATGACCTCCGCTGGCTCCTCAGCTGGAGCTGGTGAAAGTCACTCTGAAAACTGTGGGTGAAAATCTTTGCACATGCAGAAATGCCAGTTTGGATCCAAGCTACTAGTCAGGCTATGTATCTTCCAATTCAAGATTGCCATGCAAAAGAATGCTCTTTTATTTCGTTTTTTGAAAATACTGACTTTCCACCTTTGTTACAATTAAACACCTGCATATTCTAAAAGCTTCTAATAATTCTGCAATGAGGATCCAAAGCTTTAACTATATTAAAAAGTCACAGATGTCTTTAAACAATCAGTTCTGCAAGGCAAAATAAATATTCAAGTGATACTGCGCATGAGATAAAGATACACACAAAGAAAATGGAAGGCTACATTTTTCTATTGTCTTATGTCTACTTTTCTATAACATATGTATCACTGAACTTTAACAACAGCTGACAAGGTTTCTATGATCACTGTATTTTGAAAAAAATATAACCATAACGTAGCATTTCAGAATTTTTGCTTGAGTGGGTGTATGTAAGAGTGAACAGCTGAACAAACTTCACCTAGTCTTGAGAGCTGCCAAGTTAAACTTTGTGCTGTGTGATGGGTAATTGAAAGAAGATGCTCAGTGTAAAATACTAAAATATTTGTTTTTGTTGAGAATAACAAAAATGAACTGTTAAGGCCAAATGCTATAGTTAACAATAGTATTTAATTGTGCCCACCTTTTGTTCCCTTTCAAAGTGGAGAATGATACTAATGTTGGCTGTATTTAATAACCATATTTCAGAATTTTCCAGAAATTACGTTTCTGAAAAATAAAGATATCCTATCACTTTCACCTCTTCCTAAAATTTGTCATAGAGTAGATTTACGCTCATTTAAACTAGGCAGTTTTCTACTCTCTCTCTCCCAGCACAATGCTGATTGGATGGGCATATGTATTTAGGGATGATATCACATAATAATGGCTTTCTGATTAATAGATGAGAGATAACTCATATGGTGACTTTTCAACATTTTTGTAACCTGTATAAATTATGCAAATCATGCTGGACAGCTATCGGTCCATTTGATTTGAGTCTGGAACCCAGGAGAGTCCTGGGAGACCCAGGACTCTGAAGAAGCCCTTCTGCTCTGAAGTTCACTGGAGCTGGATCTTGCTGAATCCTGCACTGTCGCTGCACTACAGAAATCATTCATTGCATGAATTGCTTTGTCCACACAGGAAAATCCAATAATGAATGAGTTCTAGATCCAAACAGTGGCCATTTTCACACTACTTACTTGCTTCCGGAACATCGTGAAATGTAGCGCAAAAAACGCGGAAGATAACGTCTTCTCATGAGAGTTTTGCGCGACGTCGCACAAAACTCTCGCAAGAAGGCGCTATCTTCCACAGTTTTTGCACTACGTTTCGCGATGTTCTGGAAACAAGTAAGTAATGTGAAAACAGCCAATAGCACAATATCTGATGTTATATAGTCAGAGTGACTTTGAGCAAGTCACTCTTTTAGCTTGACCTAATACACAGGGTTGCTGTTAGATTACAAAGAGTATGGAGACCATGAAACCTATCCTTAGCATCTTTGAAGAAGGAGGGGTTATAAATTTAATAATAGTTTTAAAAAGCATTCTTTTTTTAGTCAGGCAATGGGCAAGAAATTATGCAAAGCCAATGTAAATGTCACCCTTGATCTGTTGTAAATCATACTTAGCCATATGAGATTTCTCTAGCCATTGTCCACACATTTCAAGTATATCTCCACAGTGGGACTAGGTTTTATAACACTGGATTGAGACTATGGTTCTGAGCATGTTTTGATTTTTGGATAAGAGCATTCAGATAATAAATCATAAGGCAACTAAAGTGATAATCTGAACGCCAATAAAATACTCAGAAGTTTTAAAACAGTATGCTTATAATTATTTCCTTGCATCTGTGGAGGGCACAGGACTGGTGATGCAACAAAAATGGTAAACGTGTTGCCATGTTTTCAGATTTATTGCTTTAGCCAGCTCACCTTTTAAAATAATGCAATCATTATTTTGCATGGAATCTTTTATCATGAAAAAGGAGAACTTTACTTAAAATATTGATAAAAACATTGGTTTGGGATATTGCCAGTAATTAAGTGCTAAATGCTTTCAAAACCTCTCTGGTATACCAATAACCTAGTGTCAACTGAAGCTAAAATGAGATAATGTGTGTTTTAGGTGGGTAACCATGTTGGTCTGCAGCAGAACAGCTGTGGCACCTTACAGACCAAGATGAATTCAAGGTGTGAGCTTTTGAAAGTCAGAGCTCCCTTTTTCAGATACAAGAAAAGGGAGAGAAGGAAGCTCTGCCTCTTGAAAGCTCATTCCCTGAAATCTTAGGTCTCTAAGGTGCCACTGGACTCAAATCCTAATTTTGTGTGTGGTCTTCTATTCTCATTGTATTACACAACATTTACTATTTGTGGATATACTGCAAGTTTACTGTAAACTAACAGTAGTTTCACTCATATTAAGCAAAATCTCCAATGGATATAATGAGGTTGTCAAGTGTGGGGCTTCTATGAATCCCATTTTCTTGAATTCAAACTACAATCAAACTGTTTTTTTGAAGGGATATTTTTAAAATTCATTTAGAGTATAATTGCAGGTCCTATTTGCTAATGTAACAATTCTTTCTAAAAAATTAAGCCCAGGGAAATGCTTTTTATGCTTCTGCCTAGTAAGTGGGTCAGCATTTTCCTCCCTTATATTACTTAATGCCTCAAGTGGCAGTTATTTAAGGTGGTACAATATATATTCATACAATAAAATTTAAATAGAAAACTACATTGTTATCTGCCTATGCAATTCTACCTTTGGCATTGTTAACATATAGCTTATATTTCTTCTTTGTTTTCACATTTCTGTAATACCAGTCTATTACTGCTCTTACCCGGATAGTCCAGGCTAGACATGGGCACGATCCAAAAAAAATTCCGATCTAGCTGTTCGTGGATCTGGGCTGCCGCCGAACTCAGGTAGCCGATTCTAACCGATCAAGTCTTGTTTCTGGTCTGGAATCGGGAATCGGGGAGGCCAAAGCGGGAGGGCGCCCCTCTGTTTCCAGCGATATAGAAACGGTGGTTGGTGGCAGCGGCCGCCAGGCAGGTGGAGGAGGCGATGAGCCGCCTCCCCTCAGGGAGGGAGGGGACATTCACACACACACACACACACACTTAGAGTAGAGGGGGGGAGTTTTTAACCCAGCAACGAGCTGCCTCCCCTCAGGGAGGGGACATTCCCAGGGCCGTATCTACGGTTGCCAGCACCCAGGGCAACTGTAGTCAGGCTCATGTGTGTGTGTGTGCGCGCGCTCCTGGGTCGCCCCCCCCTGCCCACGCAGCAAGCCGGCTGTCCCGGTGCGCTGTGGAGCTGGCAGCAGCGCGAGTGGCTTGGAGGCTGCCTGCACCGTTCACCTGCCCCGCAAGACAAGGGGCGGCCAGCTTGCCCACACGCCCCTTGTCCTGGGGAAAGACGAACGGCACGAGCGGCCTCCCAGCCACCCGCACTGCCTTTTGCCTTTCCCCAGGACAAGGGGCGGCCGGCTTGCCCACGCGCCCCTTGTCCTGGGGAAAGACGAACGGCACGGGCGGCCTCCCAGCCACCTGCGCTGCCTTTTGCTTTTCCCGCAAGCCGGCCGCCCCTTGTCCTGGGGAAAGGCGAACGGCACAGGCGGCCTCCCAGCCTCCCGCGCTGCCTTTTGCCTTTCCTTTGTGCCCATGGCTTCAGAACACACCCTTCCCCCTCCCTCCCCTGGGTTGCTTCTCCGTGGTTGGAAGGAAGCCTGCTAATCAAGGAAAGCTGGGCTTCCATTCGTGTTTCGAGGGTGACAGAAGGAGGGCAAACACAGCTCATTCCCCTGACTCCGTTGCCCCGGAAATAAATTACTGGTGCCAGAGTGTCTGCAATTCCGAACAGAAACTGACCCATCTGATCAAGTCCCGAACAAGCAAACTCCCGACCACTGGATCGGATGCCGTGGATGGAACCGATTAGCTGAGTCACGATGGCACAAATGCCAAAATCGGGGGTTTTTTGAAATCGTAATTCAGATCGGGCCCATCTCTAGTCCAGGCAAGCCCAATATCATCAGATCTTGGAAGCTAAGAACTGTTGCCCTTGGTTAGTCATTGGATGGTTGACCTCCAAAGAAGACCAGAGTTGCAGAGGCAGGCAATGGCAAACCACTTCTGTTAGTCAAACCCCAGAAGGGATTGCCATAAGTCAGGTATAACTTGACAGCACTCTCCACCACCACCAGTCTATTACTTAACTTCTCACATGTCTAATTCTATTGATTGTGCTAACTTTCATTGTGTAATCCATCTTGTTTCTCATTGAGAAAGGTGGCCTATCAATAATGTATATTAATTAATTAAATAAACTAATATGAATCAGCACAAATACACAAGATGTCTGTCTATCTGCTTATCTGTTGAAGTACTTATACTCCACCTTTCTCATACATGAAAGTGGTTTACTAATTGAAATTTAAAACATACGCAAAACAAGTAAACCCTAAAATGTGCCCCTAAAATTGCCTGCAAACTACATCCCATTATAGCCCTATTAAAGGCTTCCTTGGGTATGTCAAGTTAGTAAAATAGTTCTCTGGGTTATGGCCATGTTCAGGAAACAGAGAATTGGTCACAGCATGATGCAATTGGGCAGTGTTTCCAGCAGGCATGGTTTCTTCCTAAATTAGGCAATGTGCTCTGTATGTAGATTTCACTGTGGTCACATTTCTATCAAATTATATGGAAATCTATATTGTAATTATAAGTGATATTGTTATTTTTCATCAAACTTTCTATGACATACTAATCACACATGCATGATTGAATATCCAAGAACAGCAATGATGCAATGACAAGCCTGCTGTTTTCAATCCCTTTCACATTCCATTCTGCAGCAGCCTCTATGAACAAGGACCATCAGGATAAAGTAATAGTTAGGGCTAAGAATCTATTCAGTGCTGTTACTTAACACAAATGACAGTATTGCCATGCAAAAAATTATGTTGAGTACTTTCCATAACTCTTCCATATTTTCCATCTCCAGGGCTGAAACCTTCAGGTGACAGTTCCCAGAGGAAAGTTATTGCCAGGTGGTAGTGTGCTTCACGGAACAGTTAACACTTATATCGTCTTATGTACAGATGAAAACAATAAGCTATATGCAGTTTAATTCTTCTGTGAAATACATGTGATCGATATTTGTGCCATGAAACCTAGCATCTTTCTTTAGAAACAGAAAAACATTTATGAAAAGTTTTTATTTCAAGCACATGCTAAAATTACTATTGTGCACAAGATAGGGGAAAAGTTCTGTCAATCAATATGACAAGCAACTGAAAGAGTGACACTAATAGCTATTACTAGAGTGAAAATGTTTGAAGTAGAGCTGCTGCTTTATAAAGCACACAAGCTGTCAAAAAAAACTATTTTATCTAGTTTGGTACCCAAGCTCCTGTAGTAGCCAGTAGGGGTGTGTGCTTTGGGTTTCCAATTCAGGTAATATACCTGAATTAGACCCAATCTGTAAAGATTCAGGATTCCCGAATCGGAGCCAGCATGCTGGCCCAGATTTGGAAATCCCAAATCAAAGCTTCCCGAAGGATTTGGATTGCTTTGGGAAGCTTCAGAGCCCGAGTTTAAATGGCCCTTTCCCTGCCTCTTGCAAGCAGCAGGTCCCTTTAAACTTCAGCTGGCAGGCAGGGGGGATCCCCCCACCTGACAGCTGAAGTTTAAAGGGCCCCTTTCCTGCCGCTTGCAAGCAGCAGTGCCCTTTAACAACCCCCCCAAACCACAGCCCCCAGCCCAACCCCCACTTACTTTGGCCCTGCTGCAGCAGTGGTGGATGCAGCAGTGGCTCCGGTCTTCCCAGCTGCCCAGCAGGCTGCTGAGGCCATGGAGGCAGTGGGACGGTGGTGGCAGTGGTGGCTCCGGCCTTCCGTACCGCCTTGTGGGGCCGTGCACCACTAGATTCGGCCTTCCCAGGCCACTGTGGCAGCCATTTGAGGAGCACGAAGGGCCGGAGGAGGTGGCTCCAGCCCTCCACGCTGCCCTGTGAGCTGCTGCTGGCCCAAAGGAGGTGGAGCAGTGGCAGTGGCTCTGGCCCTCCCTGCCGCTCTGCAGGGCCACACAGGCCAAGGAGGCAGTGGCACAGCAGCGGCTCTGGCAGCTCCGGCCTTCCCCGCCTGGCCAGGTAAGTGGAGTGGAGTGGATGAAGGGGCTAAGTGGGGGGGGGGGGTGACAGGGTGTGGGGGTGAGGGTGAGGGTGCTGGGAGAAAGCCTCCCCCCGGAATCAGTTTGGTATGCTTTGAATCTTTATAGAGCATACCAAAGTGATTCAAATACCCTGGGTATTCCTGAATTTTTTTCCGAATATTTTCGGGGTGCACACCCCTAGTAGCCAGTAGCCATTTTCAGTATTTATCCTAACAATGGCCTCTTCCTCAAGCTTGACTTTACTGCAGGTTTTCTGTGTGTTTGGCCCACACAGATTGGATCTGCTTATTCATTGGTTCAGGCCCCCATAAAGCTCTGATTATTTAATTCTGCACTTGAAGAAGTTGAACCAAAGTTGAACCAAATTTCCACTCCTTGTTTTTATTTCTGTACTAGATAAATGCCCCATTTCTGTTGCAGGCTTTATGGGGGAAGACAACAGACACGTTTAGTGGTTTTGTCAGCATGGGTTTTGTTGTTTTGCACATGCATTGCAACGTTGTAATGTTTAGATGTTAGATGGGGCTGTTATTCTGGATGGAAACTTTAAAATATTAAGTGGGATTCAGAGCTCTTTGCAGAGTTTTTATGTTAGCCATTGCAACCCTTAATTTTTTTTTGGTTAAAATAGCAACATAGCAACATTTTTGTTTTTGTTTTAATTAAAAACTAGAAAACCAATACGTATCCTAATAGCTTCTTATGTTATGAGAAGAGGACTTACTCCCAGGGTAAGCTGTCAAGGTTAGTTAAATTAAGACACTTTTTAAAAAAAAGGATTATGGCTGAGAGTGGTGGAAAAAGAAAGGGAAGGAATGGGTATAGTTACACATTGCTGTTCAAGCAATCAGGATTCAGGGGAATACAGGGGAGGGTGAAAGGCTTACTCTGAAGAAAGTTTCTGTACTGCAAAAAAGCCATCTTTATTTTGATGTAAAAATAAACATTGGGCTATGTGCTCAGGGAGAAATGCTGCAGAAAACCCAGGGAAAGACCATTTCTGCATTGGATGCAGGCTTTCACCAGGCAGAAGGCAAAAAAGTCTGGGAAGTAGTTTGGAGAGTGGGGTATTTTGACCATGAGTGAAATCAAGAGAAGAGAAATCAAAGCAGTATGGGGCCAGAATCAGTAAAAAAGGCCCACAGAGAAAAGGCCAATGACATGCTATTAACCTTTTTTTGTTTTAGGATTACAAAAAAACATTTAAGTGTACAAATGTATGGAGTAGGAACAAAAATGTGTGGTATAGGAATAGAAAACTGACAGGGAAGTTTCAAACAAAAAAACTGAAATTTGCACAAGAATGAGATCCCATATCCATTCTTTAGCAACTTTGAGTAAGGTTATGAAATACATTATTATTTCATTGAACTAAGGACATTTCCATCAATTAACAGGCAGAATACGATTTTATCTTTTCCAAATAAAGATAATTTGGATGAGATGAAAATAACCTGGTCAGTGAAAAATCTGTATTTCATATTTCCCATTTTCTGTTTCTGATTCATACTGAGCACAATTCTACCTCAACTATGCACACAAGTCTTAGCAGACTTACAGTGCAATCCTAAGCAGAGTTACTCCAGTCTATGCCCATTGTTTTCAATGGGTTTAGACTGGCGTAACTCTGCTTAGGATTCCACTGTTAAACTCAACCAGCCAATTTTTTACTTATAAAACCAATGGATGTTTGGCAGGAAGTAAGGCCAGGGAAATTGATGCAAAAATTAAACAAATTTCTGCGAGAACTAAATAGCAATGGTTTAGGTTATGAAATTTTGTTTTTTACTTGACATTCGAAGGCTGCAGCTTCCACTTGATAACACAGTCATACTACGATAAAGATCACATAATAGATCACGCTATAACTTTTAGCAATCATTTCCCACCCCCTTTACTAATTTGATGAATGTATCTGTCAAGAAGGATAAAGATCACAATTTTATTTGGGTTTAACTACTTGAACTTTCAGGATTCTGTTCATGAATATTGCAGCTGTTAACAGCTGATAGGATCACAGTTTGTCCCATTTTGATGATGTAATCATATGGATATGTGTGCCTTTATAGTCTTGATTCATGCGGGCTGTGCATACTGGAAAAGAAATTTATGTGAGACAAAAAAGAGTTGTGACCTTAAGAGTGTCAGTTTAGTAAAAATGTTTGCCTAAAATTTATCAGAGTTTGCCAGAAACAATAAACTGCACAAAGTTGGAATAAAGATATGGTGCCAAAGTAAAAGAGAAAGGATAGAGGTCTGACTTAGTAATCGGTGATTAACTGATCTACCTTCCCTGGAATTTCTGATTCCAACAGCTGGAATGTCAATGTTCATGGCATTATGCAGTTTGTAGACAAATTTTACTGTACAAGTAGCTGGAAAACTATTTCAGGAAAATATATGCTGTAGGACAATATCCTATCAAATAAATTTTTTAAACAAGTTTGATTATTTTTATAATGAAACACAAATTACCTAGGAGAATATTAGTTATTGCTGCTTCTTTGGCACTCCATGTTGGTTAAGCACTTTCTGCAACATTTAGGAGCAATATTCTATTGTATATACAAACATACAAAGGTATATTTCTAAACCCTACATATTTACATATATAAGTCCTATATAGATAACATCACTTATGTAAAGTAGTCACAGGGAAGTCTGCCAGGAAGCAACATTCTATAACCTGGAAATCCTGATCCTTAATTCTAGCTTTGTTGGGAATACTTTTCAGTAATCATCACATGAGAATGAGAAGGACTCTATGAAAGCCCATATATACGTTTTATTTTGCTTAACTGTACGTTTTATTTTGTTTAACTGTTACAGAGCTTACATCTAGCTCTGGAAACAGGTTCTGGGGCCACGTCCTGCCTCAGACTGAGCCTTGAATGCATGTGCAAATAATGTAAATGCATTTATTATACACATACGTGTGCACGCATGTGTGCACATGCATACGCATGCTGTGAATACCCTTTCTTCATCAATATCTAACTCTCTAAAAGTAAAATTACCATATGTAATTCAGTTCATAGTGGAATGTCTCTGTCTAGCAAACAAATTACTAATAGAATAATAAGGCAGATTGGAAACCATATCAAAACGTCCCTTTTTCTTAGCCGGATTCAAGCATATCATACTAAACACTGTTTTCTTAACAACGGCCATTTTTAAGTGCCTGTTTTGGAAAGATGAAGAATCTGACAACAACAACAACAACATCAAATGTTCTTACCAGCATGCAGGTAAGCTAGGTCAGGGTTTTCAATATCGGGATGCAGTTCTTTCAGGTGATTGCGAAATTCCACTGGGATGTTGGTACCATATTCACACTTCGGGCAGTTATACATCTTCACTCCTTCATGTTTGCCTGTGTGTAGGATATGTTTGCGGATATTTTCAGCACAGTTGGACCTAAAATGCATAAAGAAATAATTAAGTCAGATTATACATGCACACATATGATGTAGAATTAAATATTGCTGTAAAATGTTAGGCTCCCCACAGTTCTATGACTGGCACTGAAATGTATGAACAAGCTAAGAAAGCTATAACTTAGGGCCTTGATTTAAATCGAGGGGCCTTTAAATATTAAAAAGTATCAAAATTTCTATTTCTGGTAATGCTATGGGGCTTATTAACACAGTTTAGGGCCTCAACAGATCTTAATCCAGTCCTGCCTACAGTCTTTTAAACACATACACAAAGGTGAAATATAAAGCATTCCATGCATGTTATGCTCACAGAGTCCTGCTAAAGGCCTTTGCAATGAAGCTCTGCACTGACCTCTTCAAGCAGGCCATTCCACAGAGTGGGGGCCATGAGAGAATGTGTGTATATTGGCAGCCGCCGATTTTGCCCATACGTAGGGTGCTATCAGCAGAAGGCCCTGTTCAGATGAGTGAAGTGGCTGTGGCAGGGAGAAAGGCAGATACAGACATAAGGGACCAAGGCCATAAAGGGCCTTGTAAGTGATAGCCAAAACTTTGAATTGAGCCCGATAACTGAAGAGCAGCCAATGGAATGACTGCAGGATGGGAGTAATACGCATGCTCTGTCTACTTCCTGATAACAATCAAGCTGCAGCATTCTGCACTATCTGAAGTCTCTGAGTTGATGTTGAGGGGAGACCAATGGAGAGTGTATTATGGTCTAGTCATGTTACCATGGTATAAATTCAGGTTGCCAGATCAATTGTGTGAAGTTAGGGGCCATCTTCCAGTCTAGTCTGAGTTGGAAGAAAGCCATGGATCACTGAAAAGACAAATAACTGGGTTCTAGACCCAATCAAGCCTAAATTCTCCCTAGAATCTAAAAATTACTAAATTGAGGCTATCATATTTTGGTCACATCATGGGAAGATAAGACTCACTGGAAAAGAAAATAATGCTAGGAAAAATTGAAGGCAGCAAGAAAAAAGGAAGACACATCATGAGACGGATGGACTAAATAAAAGAAGCTGCGGCTTTCAGTTTGCAGGACCTAAGCAAGACTCTTAATGATAGGACATTTTGGAGATTGTTAATTCTCAAGCAACGAAGCCTGTTGTGGGGGGAAATGCAACAGGCTCTAGAAAGGGGAGGGCGGGCAGGCAGGCATTCCTTCCTTCTCCATCACCGATTCTGGCTGGATGAAGGCGGGGGGTGGGGCGGGCATGGCCACCTTCTCTGCACCTGAACATGGCCAAGTGAAGGCTGGTGGCCATTGCCACCTAATCTGCACCTGATCCCGGCTGTGTGAATGGGGGTCGGGCATTGCCTCCTGCTCCACTCCTGATCCCAGCTGGGTGAAACTGGGAGTGGGCATTGCTGTCTGCTCTGCACCTGATCCCAGCCTGGGCTTCCCACTCTGGTGCTCTCTCTGGAGGTCTGGCTGCCGTATCTGGGCTTCCCTCCACAGCAGCACCCTCTGGTGGCACAGCAGGGTAGGAAGTGAGTTCTCTTGAATATGCTTAGCCTTTTCTATAATAGGATAGGGTCACCATAAGTCAGAAGCAACTTGATGCCATATGATATAACACATAATATCAATGTAATATGATAATGTGATCATGGCAGTTATACACTTGTATACCACTGACTTCAACAGACACAGAAAGTTGTCATTCTTTTTAGGATTGCACTATAAGATTACTAGACCCAGTTAGCAAATGGGCTGCTGTACTTACTGACTAGATTTTTCAAGTTGGCTTCAAGGGGACATTTCAGAGAAACAACCATCCAGATTACAGTAGCATGGATCAGTATAGTTAGATTGGCTTAGTCCTGGAAGGGACTATTTTCAGAATAAGCACTTCTAGCAACATGCTTTTCCATCAGGATCCAATACTACCCTCAGAGTCCTGACAGAGTCAAAAGAAACACTATCTGTAGTTTACGAACAGTCCCTTCCAACACTTACCAACTAGTATTACTTCTATCCTGTCTGGTTTCAGTTGTAGCTTGTTTTTCCCTAGCAAGTTGGTTACAACATTCATATCAAGATCATGTCCTCAATAAATGGGGTTTCAGTAAAAGTAAAATGTTCATTTTAAATCTCCTTTCTGGCTTTGATCCAAAGTTCTGAATGCAGTCCAGTGTTTACTTGAATCTCATGATTGTTTTTTTCCTTTTCCTTAACTGAGCAGTTTTTAGCATGCAGAAGAATGCATGTACAAAGGTGCCTCCTTTCACTTTCCATTCAATCAGATGTGAGTAGCTATTGTGCACAGAGGACCTTAAGTAAGAGCATGACAGGGAGTGACTGTGCAAAGAGCTCCTGAAACCAGTTATATTTTGAAGGTTTATGGCATGGAGGAACATATTATAAGTAAGCTACATTTTTTCTTTGCTCTGAGCAATTTCACTTGTCAACAAAAACTCAGTGTGTAAATGAATACAATTTATAATATTTAGGAAAAATTATCAAGGCATTCATATGGAAAACCATGTAATTAAAAAAAACCCTAACAAAAACAGAATCGCAATAGAATTGAAGGCATATCTGATGGTCTAGAAGCTTTAACAGCATTCTAGAATCTAGACATTTTAAATAGGTCTTTGCTAAAAGGAAAAAAGTTCCCTAAAATATCTACAGGAGGTGGGTCTATTAAATGCAGGAGTTCGGTGCTGTCCTGCAGGAGGTAATCATATCAAGTTGATATCTGCCTTATGGTGCCTGTCTAAGTTTGCCTTCTGTCATAGACATCTGCTATATAATAACTCACTACCTAAACATCAGAGAAGACACCTATCATATTCATTATAATTAAAAGGATCTGCTGGTCTTCCATTCTCTCATGCATCTTTGTATCATGACTCACAGCTATGCGGAAAATGAATACTTTTTAGTAACAGTTTTATAAGCGATACTTAAATGAAAACAGAAAATCACAAGGGTTGTTTCTAGAACTGTATTTTAAGAGATCATTTATTAAGCCAGTGAAAATGAATGAGTGCCAGGAAATCAAATGACTCCAAGACTTTCATAGGCTTATATTTAAATCACGGTCCCGTGCTTCTTCAAACCTTCCTCCCAAAGCTAATTTTGATATAGCGTAACACAATAGAGTTCTACTATTATATATTCAAATATCCTTACATTTGGAGTTGTCAGTTTTTTGTCCCCCGACTGTTCTTATTATCTGTTTTCTGAGACAACAATTTACTAGAATGGCTATAAGACTGCTTATAAATGGCACTGCTAGCACCGGTCTTTTTTCCCCATCAAAATTGGGAACTGGCTCCAAACACTGATATTGGGCTCCGCCAGTAGTGAAGCAAAAGTAAGACATCTTCCTTTTCAGAAATGTTAGTGATTCAACATTATCTTTATGTGTAAATAGACAGGAAGTGTTTCTAAGTAGCATAGTGTACATGGGGGAGGAATCCTGAATAAGGAGGCAAGTCCTGCAAAAGTTTGGCCAATTTTTTAAAGAATAGCCCTGTTGGATCAGACCAAAAGCCCATCTATTCCAGCTAGCTCCCACCCTAATGCCCACGCCAAACCCATGAGTATGAAGCTGACAACCCTCCATCGCTGTTGCATCAAAGGAATGGGATTTCAGAGGCATACTGCCTCTGAATATGGGGATATCGTTTAAGCATCACCTGACTTCAGGAACTGGCCTACTTGTCTTTTTAAATCACCAAAATTATTGACCGTTATGTCATATTATGGTGGCAAATTCTTAAAAATTTCAACTTCAATGAGTGATAGCAATTCTTTGGCTATAAGACAGACAGAGAGAGAGAGAGAGAGAGAGAGAGAGAGAGAGAGAGAGAGAGAGAGAGAGAGAGAGAAGATCTTACTATCAATTTTCACCACACCATGCACCATTTTAAAAACCTGTACTCCCTCCCCCAGTTAACTTTGTCTTTTCTTCTGTGGGCAGAGTAAAATCAAATTTATATGGCATAATACAAACTTCTGAAAAGTGACACTACTAGCAAAGACTGCAGAAGTTCTACACTTGCAAGAAGCTCCTCACATTGTCCATTGCGGTAGAGTTCATTAAAAAAAAGGTAGATCTGCTTTGATGATGCAGTGCCAGCTGTGGTAGTGGAATTCTGAGAATCACTGTTAATTAAGAATTCTTTCCATCTTATTGTAGTCAGTCACAAAAGCCCAATGCTGAATTATATCCTGGTATTTATACCTCTTAGACCTCATTCCACGCATCCCCCCCCCTCCATTTGTTGATCCTGAACGCACAGGGAATTCAGCATTCTACTAGTTATTCAGAACAGACTACCACCATCCCAGGATCTGTTACCAAGCTAAATGAGTTAGCTCTGTCATGCTTTCAGGCTATCATAGGTATAATCTCTGGAAGGGACTCAAGTATGGTCTACAGGCACATGTTGCACCAACGTTGCTGAAGCAAAATTCATTCTGATCAGTGCCTGGATAACAAATGTCCTAGGAACACTATACACTCTATATTGAATTCTATCATAGAAAATAGGCAGGATACAAATGTAAAGAATCAATGAATACATAAATGTAAAAGAGAACTTCTACTATGTTCAAATCAACATTGAGTTCACCTTCAGAATGGAACACAATAGAGTTATAAATAGGCCCTGAGGTGCTTGTTCTTCTTCCTTTCTGTCTTTAAAGTGGCCTTAGTCATTGGACGCACTGTATTAAGCACGATAGGTGCTAAGATACTAATCTGGTTCCAAGATGACTATCTAAGACAACTAATACTGTGAGGATGAAGACCCAAAGTGCTGAGGTTAAGATGAACAGAAGGTATAGTGTTGGAAAGTTCTCCCATTACAATGCAAGTGCATATGTAGCCTATCAAGACAATGAACAAGGATGTACATGTATGCTTACAGCAAATCTACAGAAGTTCCTTAGTTGAAGAGCCTCCAACTTGAAGCAGGTCTTTGACAAGAGACTTACTGATGCACTTTAGGTCCAAAATACCCTTACAGTATAATCCTGAGGCCCACCGGGCCGCTGGTGGCCATGCACCCGCTTAATTGTGAGCCCGCTAATCAGCTCCCTAAGGACTTTGGTAGGACACCTGTGCCAGTGGTCAAGCCTGGCAAGGCACAGACAGGATAGAATGCTCCCCAGTTGTCCTAGCAATGCTGGCAGAATTCACTAATTGCAGGGCGCCTGCGGTTGACAGTGACATGAGTAGTAGCAAAAGGTATAGCCAGTTTGCGGGCTGGGCAACATTTGCCATTGCCAGCGGCCAATGCTTTCCCCCTGCCCTGTAGAAGCGGGTGCACAGGGCAGAAAGACCCCTGCAATTGGGCTTGCCACACCCCAACACAGGTGCCTTCCTTGAGAGCCCCGCCACATGGGAGGGGGGGGTAACACTGAAGGTGCTGACAGGGTGCCTGCCCACCCACTCGCTCAGCCCTCATTCTTGACAAGGGCCAGGCTGGCAGCTGAAGTACTGCTAGCTTGCCGCTCCAAGAAACATGCTCCCCCTCCTTGAAAAGGAAGACCAGCGGGTCGCACCTGCAGACCCAGGGACCCAGGATCAGCTCCCCAAGTCTTGGAGAGGCAGCTACTTAGAGCCTTTAGAGGGGTGGGATCTAAAATGAAAGACAAGAATGACCGTTGGAAACAATGGGAGAGGCTGGAAGGCCCATTGGACATTATGGGAGCCACGAATGACCACTGAAATACATCACTGCATAGAAAAGATGGGATGAGAATGTGGGGTGGACCCCGAGAGCTGTGATCTGGTGCTGGGATGAAGGCGCCCAGAATGGAACGACACCCTCCAGGACAAGAGCCATCATCCCACCCTCAGCACAAGATCCCTGAAGTTGATCCCTGCCTCTGCAAATAGTAAAAGAGAGTGTAATCTGGCCTTGCAGGGGAGGAGCCCCAGAGATCCCAGGATGTTGCCACCCATCCACCCACACACACCAGAGTTGTAGTTCGACACAGACTTTATTGAATTGCCAGAAGTGAAGAGGATGTCTGGATGTGCGTTGCCACACACATGTTGCCACTCCTGGGGCTGGTTTTAATGGCAGTCAAGAAGGATTACTGAGGGCCATGCTCCTCAGCCTCTCTGACAGGTTGCAACCTGCCTGAAAGGGAAATGGAGACATGGGTGGCAACATGCCTGGTATCGTGCAAGCCATAGCCAGGTCTGCCACATCCTGGGAGAGTGTCCATGGCTGGGAGCAGTAGGCAGCTCCCTTGCCACCAGATGGTGGATGACCCTGTGGCAAAAAAGTGCTCCTTGCCTGCATCTGGATGTTCCACTGATATGTAGCTGCTTGGAGCTCCAATCCTGGCATTTGCCATCACAGGGAAGTTATGAGAACAAGCACCCAGTCACCCTGAACCACAGCCGCTCTCTCGCCTATGCCTGAGATGTAGCCTGGTCAAGGGAGTCTGAACAGAACCCCAACACGGGCTACTGGAAGCCCTCCCAAACAGCTGTGTTGAGTGTGGCTTCCTGGGCAACTGCCTGCCATGGCAGGCATGGGCCACGTCGGATCATGGGCAGGGGCCATGCTCCCCCCCCCCAGTGAGCCTCAACTGCAGAGGCCAGTGCTTGGGGGTGGGTGGGTGAGGGGAGAGTGGAGGCTAGTGTGGATGAGCAAGTTTAGTTTAGTTTATTGGACTTATAGACCCACAAGCAGGCTCAGGATGGGTCACAACAACACAAATCTATAATACAATGAATGGATAAAAGCTTAAAAGCATACAATAAATATGAATAAAATACAAACAGCAGCCATCTCCCCAGCTCCTTCTTACCTGTCACTGCACCCTTACCCCTCCCTGAGCCAAGACTCAGGAGATGGGTAACTTGCATAGGAACTCAGGTGATAGTTGTCAGTCAGACATTCTGGACGTGGCTCTCCTCCCATATGTGAGTGCAAGGCAAGCCTCGAATTTTGCAAAATCCCCCCACCCATGCACTCTTGCTCTGCCACCGAGAGCTGAATGGGTGTGGGGAAGGGGCTCAGCTGCCATAAAAGGTTGAGTGGATGCGCCACCAGGCCACTTGGGTGAGGCCGAGCATGGGGGAGGCAGTCAACTTTCCCCATATAATGGGAGCTTATGAGCTATGCTGTTGTTTTCCTTGACGTAACTTGCCACTGCTGCTGGGAGCATTTCCAGGCCCAAAATGGCTTAAGGAGCCAACTAATTTTCACCCCACCTCCTAGCCCACCCCGTGACACACTGGTGCAGGGACTTATGCTGGAGTTACACCCATGCCCAACCACCGCTTGTAAGCTTTTATCCATTCATTGTATTATAGATTTGTGTTGTGACCCACCCTGAGCCTGCTTGTGGGGGGTTACACCAGCATAAATTCAGGACATGCTGGTGTAACTCCTGCGGGATAATTCCTGGTTGACTCCCTAAGTGCTTTAGCCTCTCCCTCCCCCAGGATCACACTATAAATCCCTCAGTATATGTTTAAGTCAATGAAAAAAAATGATAATATTCTATTCTGTCTTAGACTGTAAATTTCTCTATGGCCAACTCTGTAGAATATGATCAGTTGCAGGAGTTTTTTTGATAGGGTTCTTCATCCTTGCTGTAGCAGGAATGCGGTCTTTTATATGGAAAAAAACCCATTGTTTCTTCCTCCTGTTGAATAGTTTCTTTTGGAAAACTGAAATTTTACCATGGAACACCTTCCACTGATGTTAGGTTGTTCTCTCCCATAACATTATATAAAGTGACCTGACCTCCCACATGAAGGGCATTGAGGGCAGTTCTGTTATCACTGGACAGAAACCTGCAAGGATAATTGTCTAGTTCGACTTGGTTGTTGGTCTACCTCCACAGAATAGAAAGCTTGGGAAATAAAGTAGCCCAGGTGATTAAAAAAATCTGAATTTTAGTGTCTTGCTTCTCTTCTTTGGATTGACCAGATCTTTTTCTGTCCTTTGAAGTGGGGCTGTCCAATTGGAAGAAACAGTTTTTTTAAAAAAAATGTATCCTAAACCCAAGACAAAAATTCTTCTTTGATACAACATTGGATCTAGCTTCTAGTTGGGTAATGTCCAATGTGGAGTCTTAAAGCCTAATTTATGAAGCCCTTTCTGAAGAGCCTATCTATAAGATCTTTTCGAAAGCTACAATATTCTCATGACAATTTTAGTTGATATCTGGGCTTAATTAAATGTGTCCACTGCTCCTGGAGAATTGTCAGAAGTTGCTAAAAAAAAAAAAGAATTTCTTCAGAAGATGGAGCTGCATTCAGAAGTTTCGACCTGTATGGAAACAGGTATGTGATTCCAATTCTAAATACCTTGTTTCATTTATGAAGCCTCTAAAAATGCAACCTGCTTTGTGGCATATTCCAATGTTCAGACTTTTATAATCTTCTGCTCTACACATCATACTCTTGTCTTCTCCTTCTGGAGACTTTCCCTCACTATCTCCCTCTCCCCGTTTTCTCTCCTCTTTAACTACACTCCTGACTTTTTCCTACTTCCCCAGTTTTTTATGAACCTGGAAAAATTCTGATTTTTTTGGGAAATTTTGGAAAACATATTGCATGTGGCTAGACTCGGATTCGGTTTCGTTTTCCCGGCCATGTCGGATGCTCCTCTCCGCAGGTCCGAGAGGAAGCTCCCGAGCAGCCTGACCGGGTGGTTGACCTGCGAGGGTTAACCCCCAGGGCTCCCAGTGAGGGGGTCAGGGTCCGGAGCGCTGCGGGAAGAGTCCCCTGAAGTCGATGCAGGGGGTAAATTGCCCGTTTGCTCCTATGGAGGCCGGCAGATTTGCGCAGCACATCGCGTGCTGCTGGGCCGTGGAGAACGGCAACAAGCAGATTTAAGGTGAAAACCTGTAAGTAGCGAATCCCTTCTGTCATTCCAAGCGTATGCGAAGGATTGGTGGGAGTTGAAGCTAAGAAGGTTCGGATATCTTCCCCTTCATTGAGTTTTGGAACTTAGTTGGTGGACTCCCCCCCCCCTAAGATGGCGACGAAAAAGCAGAGCCCTGCTGTGGGCAAATCTGTTTCGGCTGCTTCGCAGGGGAAAGGAGAGTCTCTCAAAGAGGTGGTTAAATGGTCGGTCGCTGAAGCTATGAAGCCCTTAGTTGATAAGCTAAATGAAATCAGTCAAAGGGTTGGCTCAGTTGAGAACGAAGTGAAAACCATTAAAGACGTAGCATCTGGGGCAGAGCAGTCTGCTCGGGAAAACGCAGTACTCATGAAAGCAACAAACAAAGAAGTAAAGCTTTTGGAGAATCAATTGGTAGGGTTACAAGTGGATCATGCTCAGACGGTATTGCGTCTTCAGAATGTGAAGGAGGAGGAAAGTGAAAATTTAAAGGATTTGGTGTCGGAACTTTTGGCATCATTCGCAAAGGCAACTAAAGAAGAGTTAAAAAGCGATATTCTGGAAGTCCGCCGGACATCTTCAAAATATGCAACGAAGTGTCAGCTGCCTCGCGAGATTATTATCAATTTTTCATCTAAGAAGACTCGGGACACCATCTTATATAATTCGTACAATGTGGACTTGAACTTCCATTTTTAGCTCGGAAAAGAAGATTCAAATATAAAAGGTTTGCAGCTTTTCTGAGGAAGCGTGAAATAAAATACAAATGGCTATTTCTGGAAGGTATCTGGTTCAGTTATAAAGACCAAGCCTACAAGATAACATCGGAAGTACAGCTGAGGGACTTTGTGTTTAATCATCAAGAGTTTCAACAAGGAGAGGATTTAGAATCTGAAGGGGGAAATGGGGAGGAGGGAGCAGAGTCACCTGGGCTCAGGAGCACATGGTCTGCAGCTGCTAGAGGAGGTAAGGGCTTTTTGCTTTTCTTGGCTGTGGTGGGTTAAGCTGTGGTGGGTTAAGCTGAGAAGCTAAGGGTGGTCCTCTCTAGCTTTGGGGCTTTTTGTGTGTAGTTTTGTGTTGATTTGAGTGTAGTTTTGAGGCTGAGTGTGTTTGGGCTTGATTGTGTTTGAGGGTGAGTGTGTTTGTAAGGCTGCTGGGGGTTGCTGGAGTACAAGCCACACACCCCTTTGTGCTCACCTCCTGTGCTTAGCAGGAAGTGACCTTTTGCATTGAAAAGGCAACTGCTGGGCAGGGGCAGGGCAGAGCAGAGTCACCTGGGCTCAGGAGCACATGGTCTGCAGCTGCTAGAGGAGGTAAGGGCTTTTTGCCTTTCTTGGCTGTGGTGCGTTAAGCTGAGAAGCTAAGGGTGGTCCTCTCTAGCTTTGGGGCTTTTTGTGTGTAGTTTTGTGTTGAATTGAGTGTAGTTTTGAGGCTGAGTGTGTTTGGGCTTGATTGTGTTTGAGGGTGAGTGTGTTTGTAAGGCTGCTGGGGGTTGCTGGAGTACAAGCCACACACCCCCTTTGTGCTCACCTGCTGTGCTTAGCAGGAAGTGACCTTTTGCATTGAAAAGGCAACTGCTGGGCAGGGGCGCGAGCCCTTGGCGCGAGCCGAAGGGCGAGAGCTAAAGGGCTCTTGGCCTGTGGCTCTTAGCCGGGGGATCATAGCCGTTTTCTTTCCTCTTAGTGTGTTATTCCTAAAACAGAATAATGAAGTCAGAATGCCAGCAGGGGGTTGGGGGCTTTCCAGTGTATTGCACTGAGTGTCACATGTATGACTATCTGCCTTCTGCTCAGAAGTCCTGGATGTGCGCTCGCTGCAAGGAGCTCCTGGTTCTCAGGGAACGAGTACGTACCCTTGAGGCCAAGGTGGCTGACCTGGAGAAGCGGAGACAGTTAGATAGGCACGAGGACAAGATTCTCAGGGACAGGATAGATGTGTCCCACTCTAAAAATGGCAGCGTTCTTGTTGTCAAGGAGAATGAGGATCTTGTGGAATCAGGGCACCGTACTGAGGATAAGGGGAACATGCCCTCAGAAGGGACCTCTTCTTCAGTTGGTGAGCAGGTTTCCTTTCGCATCAAGGAACCATCCCTGGGTGGGGCGGGAGGGAGGCTCTTGGTAGTTGGTGATTCGATCCTTAGACAAGTAGATAGCTGGGTGGCACAACCGCGTTCTGACCGTATGGTGACTTGCCTGCCTGGTGCGAAGGTAGCGGACATTACGCATGTTATAG